>NC_068428.1:23758052-23838052 GCF_023373465.1 Oncorhynchus keta
TTTATCTAAGTATTCACACCCCTGAGTCAATACTTTGTAGAAGCACCTTTGGCAGAGATTACAGCTGTGAATCTTTCTGGGTATATCTCTAAGAGCTCTTCACATCTGGATTGTGCAACATTTGCCCATTATTCTTTTCAAAATTCTTAAATGAAATTACATTCATTAAATTCAGTCAAATTCGTTGTTGATCATTGCTGGACAACCATTTTCAGGTCTTGCCATAGATGTTCAAGCAGATTTAAGTCAAAACTGTAACTAGGCCACTCAGGAATATTCACTGTCTTCTTGGATAGCAACTCCGGTGTAGATTTGGCCTTATGTTTTAGGTTATTGTCTTGCTGAAGGGTGAATTCTTCTCCCATTGTCTTGTGGAAAGCCGACTGAACCAGGTTTTCCTCAAGGACTTTGCCTGTGGTTATATCCATTCCGGCAGTTAGCCCACTCTCCACGTCAACTGTGAAGAGGCGACTCCGGGATGCTGGCCTTCTAGGCAGAGTTCCTCTGTCCAGTGTCTGTGTTCTTTTGCCCATCTTAATCTTTTCATTTTATTAGCCAGTCTGAGATATGGCTTTTTCTTTGCAACTCTGCCTAGAAGGTCAGCATCCCGGAGTCGCCTCTTCACTGTTGACATTGAGACTGGTGTTTTGCGGCTACTATATTAATGAAGCTGAAAGTTGAGGAGTCGCTAGAGTGCGATGAGACAAGTTTTAAGTATTACACTCTCAGGCCATCTTCTTCTCACAAAATCTCAATAAAATCTGACAAACATCCTAGCCATATTTAGACAAACATCAGTGATTAAACACAAGGACACACCCACAATAAATGCCTATGTGTGTGATCCAGGCCTGTTTGACTGCAGTGAGATCAATGTTAGAATCCATAGTTTAAAACGACTGCCCAGCTGAAGTCTTCAGCATGAAGTGATTCTGTTGATAAGAGAAATAGTGTGTTTGTGTGTGCGTGCGCGTGTGTGCGGCCCTGGACACTGCTGTCCTCTCTCTTAACACCAGCTCAGCTCAGTGTGAGTCTATTCCCTGTTAATGATTATTTATCCTAACCAACACACTGCTGTTGGAGGGAAAATCACCTCAGACGTTTTACCTACTGGACCTTACTGCTACATATACACATGCATATATATATATTATGCTTGAAAATATGGAGAGTGATACTCAGTCATTATTTTGTATTTATTTCAATAGGCAAGTCAGTTAAGAACAATTTTTTTTTTACAATGACGGCCTACACCAGCCAAACCTGGGACTCCTGATCACGGCCGGTTGTGATACAGCCCGGGATTGAACCCAGGTCTGTAGTGGCGCAGCAGTCTATGTAATACATTTTTATTAAATATATCATTCCGTCATTATTCCTATTAGATATGACTTGTTCTAAAGGCAAATGTCCAACAGGTCAATTGCACAGACAGGCCGTGATATTCAAAGCAGTTGCATCTTGGTTCTGTGCTATTGACACCCTCTTCTTAGGTGGGTTAAGCGCTCATTTTTTGAGTAATTCATGCATCCTTCTCGTCTATCTCAAATAGCGTCTTGGACATAGGGGACATCATGGTGATTGTATTGAACTGTAAAGATAAGGCGCTCTGTTTAGCTGGTCAATTCAGATCTTTGTGGCAACGCGTAATGGTCATGCATTATTTGGGCAAATAGGATTTTAGAGAGAGATCGAGAGTGACAGAGAGAAAGACAGAGAGACAGAGAAACGTACAGGGGTTTTCCAATACAGCTCTAGTGCTGTTTTTGGGAACTGTGTTTACATAGTTAGGGCTGACAATGAGGACTTGTGAAGAGCAGAATCAACAACCTCTGCATAGTTGCTTTGTATACTTTTGGGGAAAGGTCTGATGTGATAGAGTTTGCAGCACATTATTTGGGTTTAGTATTAAAGCAAGTAGTTACTATTCTTATTGTTGTTGCTGTTGTTTTTGTGTATCACTGAGCAACATTGACCTGCCATTCATGCCATTAACCCTACAGTATCTGTCCCGAGACCCCAGCAAAAATGGGCTTTTCATTGATTTTACTTTCATTATCCTTATATTTATCCTCACAATTAAGTGTTTTACCATTTTCAGGACAACCAGGGCTGGAAGTATAGCACAAAACAATTTCACAAAAACAGTTGCATTCACAGGTTTTATCGACAAATGTCAATCAAAAAAATTAAGTCTGCCAAAGAAAAAACCTGATCATAATGAATTTATATGAATGCTGTAAGTGCAGAAATGGTTTGCTCAGAGGGAAATGTATATCCAGCTAGTCAGTGACAACTGTGTGGAGTTTGTGAGCTTATTACAGTGTTATAGATACTATGTCCTGGGATTTCCTATGATCTATGTAGAAGAACCCCTTAGCTTCTAACGCCTCTTGTGTAGCTTGTGAGGTCATAGAGAAAATAAACATGTTTAAAAGGGGTTAGAGGTCCAGAATGCACCAGCGCTACGGTGAGACTCATTGTGTTAAAGTATATTGCATTTGAGAGACAGAGAGAGACCATACTCTGTGTCAACTATATTGTGACTGGTAGTCAAAGTAAATGTGACATTGTGCTTGTGTACAAAATACTCTTGACAAAAAGTATTCTTAATTTTATTCTCGTTTAAAGATGTGGATTTAATGTTCAGACAGAGAACAACAATAAAGTACACTTTGATTGAATCATTATTATCTCACAGTTTATATACTGTTAAGGGTAGAGGGAATTAACTATAGGAGGGTAGAAAACAAACATTTCTAAAGCAGAAAATAACCGTGTTTTTTCTTATTCTAGAAAGGCATTGATATATGTTTATTTAGATGTACTTCAGTGCCTGAAAAGCATATTTAAAAAAGGCAATAATATAGTTATTTCACAGACTCTTCCAAAGTATATATTTCCATTGGTATCCAAGGGTGGGTGATAGGAGGGTTCTGATTTAGTAGGGTTGATAGGAGGATTCAGTGAGATTTGACTGTTTTCTAACAAATGATAGATAACTAAGGCTACAAAAAAATCTATGAATTAGCTGAATAGAAGCGGATAATTATGAGTTTTTTACTCCGCTGGTGTCAGCTGGTCTCAGGAAGAAATTATGAGTCCTCAATGTTCGCGACCAAGTCAAGACTGGACACCGAGACAAGACCATCTTGAGACCGGACTGAGTACTACAACACTGCCCAGTCTTCTTCCTCAGTCTCTGCCTCATTTGACGCAGGGGAAGCAGCAACAGAACATCTTCTTGAAGGGGTTGTTCTTGTTGTGGCGCTTGGCCTTGCTGATTTTGACCAGTGCTTCCTGGATGGCCACATCTGTTTTCTGGACATTGGTCTGGATGGTGTTCATCATGGGGCCCTGCTCCTCCACCAGCAGAGCCACATCCAGGAAGATCTCATGGATGCTCTGGATCCTGCTCTCCAGGTCCAGCAGCTCTCGGTGGCGGCTCTCGATCTGGTTGAGCGCCGAGCGCGCTGTCTTGCCCTCTGACAGGATGTTCTCATTGAAGACATTCCACTGGCCTGTCTCGATCATCTCCTCCACCTCCTCACCAGTCACCTCCCGCCCCACGATCTCCATCTGCCTCTGAATGTGGGCTTTGCAACTCTCCCTGTGGCTCATCTCTGTCTCATTGTAGTCGAACATGGCATCACGGAAGCTGTTGCTCAGGCAGGCATACTGGGTCCTGGCGATGCGAGTCACGGCGGCGTTGGAGCCATGCGCTGCCTCCAGCTCCCGCACTGCGGAGTCCATGTCCTTGAGGCACGTCAGCACACCCTCAGCACGGGCCTTAATGTCAGCTGCGATGGCGTTGGAGTCTCTCTTAACGACTGACATCCTAGTGGTGCCCTGGAGCACGCGTGAGTTCTGCTCACGTAGGCGTTTGACCTCGAGGCGGATAAGCTGGACCTCACGGTGGACCTGCTGGGACTGGGAGAAGACCTCCTCCAGTTCAGGGGTATTGTCCCACACCACAGCCTGGTGAGGGAGCTCGTCCTCCAGGTCCACATTGATGGAGTCCCCGGAGACGGACTCCCCGGACTCGGTATAGTCCATCTGCTCCACATGGCCGTTGGACTGGGACAGCTCCTGCATGTGGCTCAGACGGTCCCTCATGGCTGGGTCTGGGGCGAGAGAAGGAGAGGGGGAGGAGGTGATAGAGGTGTAGACATGATCACTCACATACAAAACAAATATTGCTGGTGGTCCTGGCTGTTCACCATGACTGGTTGATAGCAAAGCTGTTAGAGATAAACCTATCAACATCATCACATTTACACTGAGTGTACAAAAAATTAAGAACACCTGCCCTTTCCATGACATAGACTGACCAGGTAAATCCAGGCGAAAGCTATGATCCCTTATTGATGTCACTTATTAAATCCAGTTCAATCAGTGGAGATGAAGTGGAGGAGGCAGGTTAAAGAAGGATTTTTAAGCCTTAAGACAATTGAGATATGGATTGTGTATGTGTGCCATTCAGAGGGTGAATGGGAAAGTCAAAAGACATTAAGAAACTGGGTATGGGGTATGGTAGTAGGTACCAGACGCACTGGTTTCTGTCAAGAACTGCAACGCTGCTGGGTTTTTCACCCTCAACAGTCCTGTGTGTATCAAGAATGGTCCACCACACAATGGACATCCAGCCAACTTGACACAACTGTGAGAAGCATTGGAGTCAACATGGGCAGCATCCCTATGGAACGCTTTTCACACCCATGCTCTGATGAATTGAGGCTGTTTTGAGAGCAAAAGTGAGGGTCCAACTCATTATTAGGAAAGTGTTCTTAATGTTTTCAAAACAGACAGACAGCAGCCTAAATACATACACTACATTGACACCCCTTGAAATTAGTGAATTCGGTTATTTCAGCCACACCCGTTTGAGCACACCGACATGCGATCTCCATAGACAAACATTGGCAGTAGAATGACCTTACAGAAGAGATCAGTGACTTTCAATGTGCCATTGTCATAGGATGCCATCTTTCCAACAAGTCAGTTCCTCAAATGTATTCCCTGCTAGAGCTGCCCCGGTCAACTGTAAGTGTTGTTATTCTGAAGTGAAAATGTCTAGGAGCAACAACGGCTCAGTTGCGAAATGGTAGGTCACACAAGCTCACAGAACAGGACCTCAGTGTCCTCAGTTGCAACACTCACTACCGAGTTTTAAACAACCTCTGGAAGGGACATCAGCACAATAACTGTTTGTCGGGAGCTTCGTCGGGTTCCCATGGCCGAGCAGCCACACACAAGCCTAAGATCACCATGCACAATGCCATGTGTTGGCTGGAGTGGTGTAAAGCTTGCAGCCATTGGACTCTGGAGCAGTGGAAATGGTTCTCTGGAGTGATGAATCCTAAACCAATCCAAATTAAGCATGAATCGGTCAGAAAACAGATTCAAACATTACAGGTGTTTTTCCTCATATTGTTTATTTCGAAAAATACCTCTTATCTGTTATGACTGAATTGAAGCTCCTCTCCTTCAGTTCAAACTGTTATGCATGTAGCTGCATATTACTATCAGATAACAACTGGGCGCATACAGTTTCTCGTGCCAACGAGAGGTAGGCATATTCCTGTTCTAATTGTTCTAATAGGCTATTCCTACATCAGCATTCAGATGCTTGTAAAATGGCTCACAATGTCAAATCATAGACTTTATTAGTTGAGCGACAACCAATGTAATTTGCTGTGTTATTGTCACCAAGTGCGCTGTAGAAGGCGTTTTACCGGAGGGAGTTGTGTAGCCTCCTGGAGTGGACGCAACTCACATCCAACTTCTGATTAGGGTTTGCAATCATTCAGATTTTATTTAGATTGTTCAGGTTCACCATAAGAAATAGTTTTGTTAGTTTTGCTTTAAACGGTCAGTCTATTTGGTCATTTTTACATGAACATTGTCATTTCATAAAGGACAGCAATTATTTTTGCCAGCTGCGCATGATCGCATTCATTCATTGGTCGGAGCGAGAGAAGCTCTCCATAAAATTCCAAACGGTCTAAATCATTGGTACAGCTACATCTGTCATCCCTTATGGCCAGGAGAGATTAAATAAATGAATATTAAAATAAAGATGTATCCTAAACTCTGATCAATTAAGAAACGTTTTAATAAAAAAATAAACACGCAGAGACCGTGAAGTTGTCATACCTGTTTTAGAAGAGTCCTTGATACTGAAACTCCTTCTGGTCTGACATACCCAGCAGCATTCACACGTCTTAACCAGAGAATAGTTGTGGGTGGCGTTTCTCACCAAACAAGTTCTTTACAGAGTTGGTTATTATCCGATTTATGGGCTAATCTAAAAATGTGTTTTACCTCATCAGTTTGACAAAAGAGGCAGTAGTGTCTTCTCAGGTCTCGAGCATTGAGAGATATTATTGTCATCAAGATATTGATAAAATAAAGATGTTGAATGTTTATTTGCTATTAGAAATCCCAAAAGGAATTCCCTCTTGATTCCAACAAATAAGATTGTGATATATTGTCTGATTCTGATATTTTTCTGATGGTGTTATAGTTTTATCCTTCAATGTTACAGCATTTTCTCCATCACAGCAATGACGTCTGAATGTCATCTAAACCAGTTTGATCATTTTTCACCTGACAAACAAAAGCTTTGAAGGGCAGAGCACCATACCTGTTCTGTTATGATGTAGGCTACCAATATAACACGTTTTCATTCCAACTCAGGCCCCCCGTAATGCCGCAACATCCTATCCGACTTCAGTGCGACTTCAGGATGATTTGTGTTGACTGACGGCGGCGTAGAACAATGCTCCCACCTAGGCGTAGCATGGCTAACTTTAGCACTAAACCACCATGTGACTCTGGAATGAAGATGAGTTAGTTTGAAACATCAGGTGAAAGGGGACAGTGAAGCCTATTTACCTGCAGCCATGCCCAATCCAGATCCCCGAATCCAGATCCCAGAATCCCTGGTGGTCTAGCAGGTTTCCAGCTCAGTTTGAATAATAAAAGATATCGGAATTGGGAGGAGTGGTTTAGTTTGGGCTAGATTGGCATCAGTGAGGCAGACTATATACGCTTTGGGGGCGAGTGAAAGTAGAAGTGATTCTCGGAAACTGCACAGCTGTCCAGAGCATTGCGTCACAACCTGACTAAAAATATGATGTTCTTGCCACAACATCCGAAAACCGGGTTTTCAGGCTTCAGCAGGAGTGTTCGACCTGTACTGTTGGGGGTCCCACAAAATAAGTTGATTTCCCTCCCCCCAATGTTTTAATGAATATCGCTAGCAACAACATCATAAATACATTTGGAATTACATAGGCTACCTACAGTATAAAAAAGGAGAATGTCTTCTTTATAATGATGTCAACATTATTTCTCAACACCTAATATTACACATGGCGGCAGGTAGCCTACAGGTAGCCTAGTGGTTAGAGCGTTGGGCCAATCACCGAAAGGTTGCAAGACCGGATCCCCGAGCTGAGATGGTGAAAAAGGTCGTCATTGTAAATAGGAATGTGTTCTTAAATGAATTGCCTGGTTAAATCCAAAAAGCACCAGTGAATAAATAGAATACCAGTGTGGCTGGTAAGCTTTCTTGACTAGGACATACATTTTTGCTAACCTTTGTTTAACCAGCAAAACAGCTGCTCTTTTTCATTTTTGTTGTTGTTGCTTAAATGTGTTTGGACTTTGGAATTACCTTTATAGATAATAGGCTATATTAGAGTTTACACTTCCTCTACCAATTGTAATGTGGGGAGGTCAAAATAATGAAAAACGACCTACCAAATCTATTCATTTTAAATGTTGATTATTTCTCCTTGCCATTATCATTCACCTGATGATAAGTCAGGACATGTGGAAACATTTAAAAAACATGTATGATTGGGGTCCCTGGGCCACTGCTGGAATTTCGTGATTTTAGGGGCAAGGTCATTTGGCACTCAAGAGTTGCCCAAACCGCCAGGGCACCAAGGCCATTAACCAAAATAGCCAATTAAATTGATTTGAAAAGCAGTTCTGTTAAGTAGCTATTCTGTTGTCTGATTCTGATATTTTTCTGAGGGTGATGTAGTTTTGTCATTAATTGTTACAGCATTTTCTTCATCACAGCAATTAAGTTTCTTAAAACTGCATTGTTGATTAAGGGCTTGTAAGTAAGGATATGATTTCCGTAGTGCCGCAGCGGTCTAAGGCACTGCATCTCAGTTCTAGATGTGTCACTACAGACCCTGGTTCAATTCCAGGCTGTATCACAACCGGCCGGGATTGGGAATCTCATAGGGCAGAGCACAATTGGCCCAGCATCGTCCGGGTTAGAGTTTGGCCAGAGTAGGCCGTCATTGTAAATAAGAGCACCATCTGTTATTTAAAAAGTAAGTGTATGTAAATGTACATAAATAATTAGCCTACATGTCAACGAGTAGGTTATAGCCTATGCGTATTGGCTACAGCCTGTCATATCCAGACCAAGCTAACATGAGGGAGGTGCCTGAAAATGTAGACAAACATTAATGAGACTTTTAATTACATATATATAGGCTAAACGCCAGTCATGTTTGACAAATATAATGATTCTGTCAACATACTTGAGGCACTGTTCATTCAGATACTCTTAGAAAAGAAGGTGCTACCTAAAAAGGTTCTCTAACTGTCCCCAAAGGAGAACCCTTTGAAGATCCCTTTTTGGTTCCATGAAGAACTCTTTCTCCAGAGGGTTCCACTCTACATAGAACGGTTCTACCTGGAACCAAAAAGGGTTATCCTATGGGGACAGCCTAAGAACCTGTACCTGTTTGTGTAGGAGAGAAAGGACAGTGTCTGTTGTACACTGCAACATCACACACCTTGCAATCTGAGCAGAGGGATTTAACATTTTGCAACTATTTAACCATAAACTGAATTTAAAACCTGGACATTTTATGAGGTGATAGTAATGTTAAGGCGATTGCTTTATTAACACTTCCTCATATGCCATTGAAACACAGCAACTTTCCTTTCGCACAAAAGTCATGTTGAGATCTGGCTGACCATTTCTGGAGGTGGTCAGGCCTGCATTGTGTGCTTATTTCCTCTCACACTTCGAACACACCGACAGCTTCTTTGCAGTTTGGTACACCAGAATGACATTCATTTCCAATGAAATGCTGCTTTTGCCTTGAGGCATTGTGCTGCAGAGGCAATTGCAGTGTGTTCGGTAGGGTGCAAATGCTTCAAACTGTATGCCAAACTGTATGCGTAGATGGTTTGACAGAAATGGTAGCAGAAGGTGAATGTTGAACTTTTGTTGCATTCATATCCAGATGGTGCTGCTCGTACTATTTTATGCAAATACACTATCGGTGTGATCGAAGGAAGCGTTGGTCTAGACACAATCAGGCTACCGAAAGCGCATACAGTGGGTGACTTCACCAGCACTCCTCCCACAAGTCTCCAGAAAACTTGTGTTTTGGGACCGAGAGACACCTATTATAAGATGTTGCTGGCCTCATTAATGTTAGCCAGCTAGCTAATATTTAGAAAAATGCTTTTTTGTTTGGCTAGCTAGAGTTATGCTAACCTGTTTGCAATCCATTTAGCATTGCTTGCTAGCTAACTACAGATGTTAGCTACAGTAGTTAGCTACTGCCATCAGTTGTTGTTGCGTTATCATATTTTGTCTATTCCACCATTTATAGAATGCATACTGACGTTTGAATATATCGCGGGAAAGGGGAATCCCGACACACTGAGGACAGGGTATTTAAAAAAAAAAAAAAATGTAAATAAAAAAAAAAATATATATAAATCATAATACAAAAATCAACCTACATTGCTACATCAAACATGTCTAACAAACCAAACACAGGTATTAACAATACTCACACATACAAAAAAGATCAATACAATAATACAAAAAATAAACAATTTAAGTGCAATTATATTCACTCTGAAAATATCTTATTATAATGATTCATGAAGATGTTATTCTTGTTGTTATTCACTAGGGTTAATGTTTTAATCAGAAAAATAGAATTTTGGAATTTTTGTTTGTGTATAAAGTATTTGGCAACAAGAATAAAAAAAGTTAACAATCATTTCAGTGGTTTTGTTATCATTGCAATAGTAACATATATCTTTCATGTCAAAAATATAGGCAGTGTTCATAATGGTAAATAAGTGCACCTCCTTAACTTTGTTTGTGTATAAAGTATTTGGCAACAAGAATAAAAAAAGTTAACAATCATTTCAGTGGTTTTGTTATCATTGCAATAGTAACATATATCTTTCATGTCAAAAATATAGGCAGTGTTCATAATGGTAAATAAGTGCACCTCCTTAACTTTGTTTGGTATACAGTATTTGTAAAGGCCTTAACCATGCATTTTTCCAGACAACGTGAGGAATAAACATGTTCCAGAAAAACTTTCCTCTCTGTGTAAGTTGGTTTTATGAATGAAGGATTTGTCTTATATATTTATTACAACAAGATCTCTCAAGTAAGCCCACGCCTTCCAATCTGAGTTCTGGATAAACTTTGTGATCATTCCCAAAATTAAGATGAGTTTTCATAAGTGTAGTTAGACCACTGGGAACGGCTTTGATCACAGAAATAAACTCTCTGCAAGGTATTGGAAACTCTTTCAATGTTATAAATTGTTCATATGTGAGAATATTACCCGTTGTCAAAAATATCAAGAACAAAGTCAATATTCCTCTCATGCCAGCTGGGGTAGAACAGTAACTTATTCCTTACAGTTATGTCTGAATTATTCAACAAAAGAGCTTTATGTGGGGGAAAAATTGTGCAGGAAACATATTTTCCAGGCCATTAAAGCTTGTTGGTGAAACCAAGCCAATTTAGCAGGTAATCTTTCAGGAATATAGTTACATTTCAGTAAAAATTGAAGACCTCCCAATTTATTTAACACATTGTTTGGAATGAAATACCATATTGAATCAGTATTGAACATGTTTTCAACCAGTTTATCTTGAAAGTGTTATGTCAACAAAATCCAACACTTCTAGACCACCTTCAGCTCTTTTGTAGGAAAGGACAGATTTTTTTAGTTTGTGAGACTTATTTTTCCAGATGAAGTCAAGAAAGGTCTTATTGATCTCTTTACAAGTAGCTGGATTTACACAAAGATAATGAGGGGTACACAAAACGACAGTCCCTCTGCCCTGGACAGAAGTACTCTCACAATTATAGAAATATCTTTGTAGACAATTATTAAATATATTTTTAGTTCTCTTAATTTTAGGAGAGAACTTCAAATGTTGTCTGACTAAGTGTTTATTTGACAAATGTATTCCTAAATATTTAACACAGTCCTTTACAGGAATATTTTCTATTTCTTTATCATCAGAGTGAAATAAACATAAGATTTCACATTTAGAAACATTCAGCATTAATCCTGATGCAATAGAAAATGCAGTTATAGCATTAAGGGCAACCTGGTCTTTGTCTCTTTTAAGAAAAGAGTAGTATCATCAGCCAGTTGGGACATTTTGATTTCTTTGTTAAAAATGGTTAAGCCATACAAATTTACATTATTCAGAATATCTAGAGATAGAAGTTCCACAACCAAAATGAATAAAAATGGCGAAATTGGGCATCCCTGTCGTACACTTCTGTTGTTCCTTAATTCTTTTGGTAGTTTTAAGGTTAGTAGCACAGAAATATTTATATCTTTGTAAAACATGCAAAATACTTTAATAAAATTTTCACCAAATCCAAAAAGTTTAAGAGACCTAAAAATAAATTAATGTTCAATTGTTTCAAAGGCTTTACAGAAGTCCAAAAATAGGACAACCACATCTAAGTCAATTGTAAGGCCTTAACCCTGCATTTTTCCAGACAATGTCAGGAATATATGAATAATCTATAAGGTCCAAGACTAAACGAATGTTAGAGTTTATGTGACGGCCCTTCATAAATCCTGTTTGAGTCTAATTTATAATGGTATATATTCCTTTCTTTAATCTTTAGGCATAAACCAGAGCAATCAATTTGTAATCAACATTTAATAAAGTAATTGATCTCCAATTGTCAATGAGAGAAGGGTCTTTATCGGGCTTCTGAATCAATGAAATAAGGCCCTGTTCATAGTGGAGACCATTTCACCATTTTTAATGCAATCTTGAAACATATTGAAAATCGGGTCTTCTAGTAACTCCCAAAACTGTCTATAGAATTCAACTGACAGGCCATCAGGGCCAGGTGATTTCCCTTTTTTCATTGAATTCAGAGCCTATAATTTCTTCAATTGACACAGGTGAATCGCAAACTGAGTGGAAATCATTTTCAATTACAGGGACATAATTATGAATGTGGCAAATGTAGCTTTCACAACCATCTTCTTGAAATTGAGAGCTGTAAAGGTTTTCATAAAAGGAATTGACAAATTATGATATTGTAATGGGATCTTTGCATAAAACATTGTTCATTTTGAGTGCAGTTATAGATTTTCTTTTGTAGTTTCTCTTTTCAAGTGCAAAAAAGTTACTAGTGTTTCTTTCCCCCTCTTCAATCCATTTGGCTCTTGACCTTACAAAGGCGCCCTTTGCCAGATCCGTCCGTGTAAGTCTGTTCTAATTCTAGTTGTAAAGGCCTGAAGAGACTCCTCTTCTTCAGATAGATTATCTTTCTTTAGAAAACTGTCAAGCTTGCTCATCATCTCTTTTTCTCTAAGGTTCTTTAATTGCATCAGCTCTTTGGCGCGTTTAAAGACTACCACTGACTTTATATTTGAAAAATGCCCATCTACTTCCATGACCTAAGTATTTTCTAGCAAAAATATATTTAGCTAATGACTTGATGTTTTCAACGAGAGCAGTATCTTTAAGAAGTGTGTTTAATTTCCAATATCCTCGAGTACCTTTTGATTTTTTAGTAGCTTGTAAATTCAGGGAAATCAAGTGATGATCAGAAAATGGAGCCAACTGATGATCTATAATTGTAACAAAAAAGGGGAAATTAGGAATAAATATTTTCTAGATTTACGCGACATAGTTTTGTTGGTCCTCGCCCTTAGCATCCGGATTGAAATAACGCCAGGCATCCTCAACACAGAGATCCTTGCAGAATGTAATGATAATGTTACTATTTTGAGAGTTTTGACTCGTTCTCGGAGGAAAACGATCAGCAGATTAATCAGGTGTTTCATTAAAATCCCCTGAAATAATTAGAAAAGCCTTAGAGTATTTGTTGTTTAAATCCTGTACTTTCCTGGAAAATTGGGTAAAAAGGGTCTTATTAGGAGCATGTGAGTTATGTCCGTATACGTTACAGATTATGAAAATAGCATTGTCAAGTTTAACAGTTACTATGACCCATCTCCCATCTTGTGAAGATGTGGATTCTAGAACGTAACATTTAAACTGTGAATAAGTGTCAAAACACCAGCAGAATGATTTGATCCATGACTGAAATAGGCCATATGCTTTACAAAACTAATATAGTGACAAATAAAACATGTCATATTCCAATAGCTATTTAACCATTACTCCTAAAACTTTCTAAACTGGTTATAGCTAACCCGATGGCATAGCACACACTTTTTTTTGTTGATTTACATCTTGCACTATTTAAAAAATGATTTCTTTTATTTTTTTTATTTCAATAGCTCCTTGGTCATGTGATCTACTGACTCCAAACAAGGTTCAGAATGTACACTCAGTAGCCCTACAGATTGCACGCCCTTTAGTTTGTCCATTTTCATCTCACACAATTTTACATGAGTTTTGTAAACATTCTAATTTCAATAGCTATTTGGTCATGTGACCTACTGACCTTAAAGGTTCAGAATGTCCACAGACTACCCTTGTATATTGCACACGCTTTAGTTTGTCCATTTTCATCTCACACAATTTTATTTACATTTTTCAAACTTTACAATTTCAATAGCTCCTTGGTAATAATCATTTCAATAGCTCCTACTGACCTCAAACTACTTTCAGAATGTCCACGGACTGGCAGAGATGAGCGCCGCGAGGCATCCAGTGCGGTAACGCGACCAATCCCAGAAAAGCTGGCGGGAGCCCCGGGGAGAGTTCTCTTTTCTTTGTGAAGGGCAGGGCGCCCTGGAATAGGTTTGCCCCGAGAGGAGGGCCCAAGCCCTGGAAAGTGTTGGGGTTTCGGAGGCGTCCAGTGAGCTCTCTCTGGCCCTTGAAAATTGAGGGTGTAAATCTCACGCCAGCCTGTACCCATATCCGTAGCAGGTCTCCAAGGTGAACAGCCTCTGGCATGCTATAACAATGTAGGTAAGGGAAGTTGGTAAAAAAAAAATCTGTAACTTCGGGATAAGGATTGACTCTAAGGGCTGGGTCGGTCGGAATGGGGTGTGAAGCTGGGCTCGAGCCATTGGAAGTTTGTTGTGCGGCCCATCTCGCTGTCTCTCACAAGGGGATGCGTGCGGTGATTCATCGGGGTGGTGTGCGGGAGGCTGGGTCTGGCAGTTGGCGGCAGCGCTCGCCGGCCCCACACATTGTAGGTTGGGAGGTCTCCTCTATGCTCACTAGACGAGGCAGAGACTAAACCCATTGCATGGATCTGGCTCATGCCCTAGGAAGTGGGGGGAGGTATCTCCAGCTTGTCTGGGGAGGGAGGCCTACATCTGATGTGGGTAGTACCATCCACACCCAATGATTTGCTGTGGAACCAGAAAATGGATGGACGAATCCTAGGTTCCCACTGGGCACGGATCACTGAATGTCAACTTGATGAAATTCAAAAGAGCGCACCCACCTGTCCCGGTCACACTCAAATCACCCGTGGGGTGACTGTGACCCCCTCATGTCAAAGTGAGGAATATCGATGAAGCCCTGGTAAAGGTGGTTCCTATGGCTCTGTCCCAGATGGTTGACCTGGCAAGCAAATGATTGAAAGGGGATGATTCTTTTCTGTTGCTTCTTCCGACACCCGGTTGATGGTGCTGCTAGATACTGCGATGGGTATTTGGTTCTCAACTCCGCTGAAGGTTAGTAGCGGCAAACAGATGTCCAGTTTGTAAGACAGAAAAGCCTCTCAGGATACCACCGGGCGTGACTCGAATGGATGCCAATTTGATGATATCGGTACACCTGTCAAAAGGTAACACAGGTGTCCTAAGGCGAGCTGAGGGAGGACAGAAACTTCCTGTGGAGCAGAAGGTTAAAAACTTGCTTGATCTTGATTTTCAGTATGAATACAGAATGTGAAAGCGGGGCCACACAATCCTTCTGAAATTTTGGCTTTTAAGCAGGTGGTGTCAGAAAAGTTACCACAGGGATAACTGGCTTGTGGCGACCAAGCATTCATAGCGACGTCGCTTTTTGGTCCTTCGATGTCAGCTCTTCCTATCATTGTGAAGCAGAATTCACCAAGTGTTGGATTGTTCACTCACTAATAGCGAACGTGAGCTGGGTTTAGACCGTCTTGAGAAAGGTTAGTTTTACCCTACTGTGTTGTTGCAATTAGTAACCCTGCTCAGTAGGAGAGGAACCACAGGTTCAGACATTTGGTGTACTTGATTGGCTGAGGAGCCAGTGGTGCGAAGCTACCATCTGTGGGATTATGACTGAACGCCTCTAAGTCAGAATCCCCCCTAAATGTAACGATACCGTAGCGCCGTGGATCTTTGGTTGGCCCGGGATAGCCTGCCTCTTTTGGAAGGTGAGTAGAGCCGTTCGTGACGGGGTTGGGGTGCGGGCGGATGAGTTTCCGCCCCTCTCCTGATGTGCACCGCATGTTTGTGGGGAACCTGGTGCTAAATCACTCGTAGACGACCTGATTCTGGGTCAGGGTTTCGTACGTAGCAGAGCAGCTCACTCGCTGCGATCTATTGAAAGTCAAGGCGTCTTCCTCCACCATCCTCCTTCTTTACTTATGGGTTACCAGGTGCATGTAGAAGTGCCAGGGGCCAGACACAGAGTGTGAGAGAGTTCAGGCAGGCGGGTACAAGGCATAAGACATTGGGCTCTGGATAGGTAGGGGGCTAGGTGGTGGTTGCCCATCCGCCCGGGCCCGTCCTCTGTTGGGACTGTGAGTCAGGTTGGGACTCGCTGTGGAAGTCAAAATGGGGGGAACTCAGAGTCCAAGCAGGGGCGGCCGGACTCAGCAGCTGGGGGCAGCACTCAGGCTGTGGAGGTTGGGGACTTAGTCTCTGAGGGGATAAAAGCGGGTGGGTCACCAGGTCCACAGAGCTTGTTTCAGGTTACCAGGTGCACAAGGAGGCATCTATCAAGGCAGGGGGCATTCCGAGTCCAAGCAGGGGCGGCCGGACTCGGGGGCTGGGGGCAGCACTCAGGCTGTGAAGGTTGGAGTGGGGACTGGAGGTCCCGGGCAGGTCATTAGGAGCACAGAGCCTGTTTCGGGGGCAGGGGGCAGCACTCAGGCTGTGGAGTGGGGACTGGAGGTTGGAGTGGAGTCTGTGAGCAGAAAAAAGCGGGAGCACAAAGTCGCCAGGTGCACAGTGCCTGTTTCGGGTCACTAGGTGCACGTGGTTCCTGACAGCGGGACTATAGACATTTTAGTAATTCCAGGGAGTAAGCTATACACTCTCAGACCCAGGGAGTGTAGGCCAGGAGTCAGAGGTCACCAGGTCAAAGCGGGCCTGCCTGGAGGTCAGGAAGGCCCCAGGGAGAAGGCCCAAGTGAAAAGGTGTGTGAGTGACACTGTCCTTCATGCGGGCAGGGCAGACAAATTAATGTAAAATCGTGTGTGAGATTAAAATGGACAAACTAAAGGGTGTAGAGGGCAGGGAGTGTAGGCCAGGAGTCAGAGGTCACTAGGTCAAAGCGGGCCTGCCTGGAGGTCAGGAAGGCCCAAGTGAAAAGGTGTGTGAGTGACACTGTCCTTCATGCGGGCAGGGCAGACAAATTAATGTAAAATCGTGTGTGAGATTAAAATGGACAAATGTGTAAGCCCACTGAGTGTATATTCTGAACCTTGTTTGAAGTCAGTAGGTCACATGACCAAGGAGCTATTGAAATGAGAAAGTTTGAAAAATGTATGTAAAAATGTGTGTGATGAAAATGGACAAACTAAAGGGTGTGCAATATAGAAGGGTAGTCACTGGACATTCTGAACCTTGTTTGAGGTCAGTAGGTCAGATGACCATGGAGCTATTGAAATTTGAATGTAAAAATATTTTGTACATTGTTTATGCTCCCTAACTCATTCAACTAGGAATACAAAAGGCTTCTCACATTTCCACATTTATTAGCTTTGCAAAGTTAATTAATGTCCAAATTGTGAAAAATAAGACCTGTGCAATGCGGTGCGCAATTTTTCCAACACTTATTTGGAGTCTGTGGTTTGAAAGCTATTGAGGTTTGAATGCGTGAATATCCATCAATATCCAGCCTGAAACTGTTTTTACCTCGGTGCCTCAGAGTATGTTTGGAGTATTTATTTCTCACACATAAGGACAAGCTCATTAAGGGACAACGTTTGTACTATGGGGATAGTGGATTGACATAGGCAGGTGCTTTTGCTGTTTTTTACTCAACTTGTTGGCTGAGGAAAAGTAATGTGGACAGTTCTTCTGTATGTTTGTAAGGCAGAACACAGGATCCGCGTCACGGAAAACATATTCTTGGTCGTACTGATGGTGAGTTGACGCTGATCTTATATTCAGTAGTTCTTCTCGACTGTATGTAATGAAACCTAAGATGACCTGGGGTACTAATGTAAGAAATAACACGTAAAAAAACCCAAAAAACTGCATAGTTTCCTAGGAACGCGAAGCGAGGCGGCCATCTCTGTCCGCGCCGGAAGTACATGAGACAGATAACAAGATAGCAAGCCATGGTATATCAGACCGTATACCACGGGTATGAGTCAATATTACTTGTTTACTGTTGCAATTATGTTGTTAACTTTGGGGGTTGGTAGTGCCTGCATACAGCCCTTGTATATTGTCCATATACCACAAACCCCTGAGGTGCCTTATCGCTTAAATATAACACAGATACATGTGCATGTGAGGTTTCAAATAATAATGTTACTACTACTAGCTTGCTCCCTCCCTGCTTCTCCTGAACACGTTGATCTGATATAGCTAGTTGTTATTGTTCTTCCTTGCTCATGTCACGCTCTGACCTTTAATATCTCTGTTTTCCTTATATTTTGGTTAGGTCAGGGTGTGATGAGGGTGGGTATGCTAGTTTTTGTATTGTCTAGGGGTTTTGTAGGTTTAGGTATTTATATGTCTATGGTGGCCTGATATGGTTCCCAATCAGAGGCAGTTGTTTATCGTTGTCTCTGTTTGGGGATTATATTTAGGTGGCCATTTTCCCTTTTGTGTTTATGGGTTCTTATTCTATGTTTAGTTGCCTGTCTGCACTATTTCATATAGCTTCATGTTTCGTTCATTTTGTTAGTTTGTTCAGTGTTCTTTCTTTAATAAAGAAGAATGTACGCATACCACGCTGCACCTTGGTCCGATTCATATATAATAATAATATATGCCATTTAGCAGACGCTTTTATCCAAAGCGACTTACAGTCATGTGTGCATACATTCTACGTATGGGTGGTCCCAGGAATCGAACCCACTACCCTGGCGTTACAAGCGCCATGCTCTACCAACTGTGCCACAGAAGGACCACCCATGACGAACGTGACAGCTGATCGAAAGCAGGCTTTTCTCCTCCTCGCTAGACTTCAGATGTTTGACTACATGATCATCATGTTGTGGCTGTAACACGGACATTGCATTAGAACAACATCTAGATACTCTTAGAAAAAGGGGTTCCAAAAGTGTTCTTCAGCTGTCCCCTTAGTATAACCCTTTTTGGTTCCAGGTAGAACCCAACTGGAATCAAAAGTGGTTCTACTTGGAACCAACAATGGTTCTTCAAAAAGTTATTCAGCTGTACCCGTAGAATAACTTTTAAAGTTCTAGATTGTAGCTTTATCAGATGTACATTTTCAGGAAAAGCAGCTAATTTAGCAAGCCAATAAAATATCTATTGCATGGTTCAACCTTGAAATATAGCTACTCAAGATAGAGATCTTACCTTTTTATATCTGTAGCAGTTCTCTCACCTTGTCTGAGCACTGCGAGAGCGAGATCTTATTCCCCATTCTCTATTGTCTAGATTCTGCAGGGAGCTAGCATGTTCTCCTAAAACATTAGCTAATAGCTAAGTTAGCTAACTTGAGCAAATAAATCTCAGCTTGATACTTAGCAAAGCCAACCAATTACACAACAAATATACACAAAGTAAACAATTATTTTCTAAACTGATGTTAGTCTCAGCCAAATGACAAGTACAAAGAACTATTGCTCTGTCCCACAACGTAACAACCATTAGTTACAGGCTAGACAGAAGACTATAGCTAGTTAGCTAACTAGCCATGCTATTTCAATAAAAATAAGCTAGCTAGCCAGCGTAAGCTTTGTAGTTGTAATGCTATTTGGAAAAATATGTTTTAATTTCTTCCTCCAATTCTCACCAATGCCTTGACTATTTGTAACAATTTGATCTATATTTAGAAACATCTCCTCCATCCCTGAGTAAGCGATTCGTCGCAACAGGCCAGAAGTCAAACAAAGTCAAACTCACTGAAATTGAGGTGGGACAGGCTACAATGTGGTCATTTCAGACGTATAAAATGTACCCGTTACTAACACAGGCGCTCAGAAAGTGTGCAATGGCAGAATTTCATGAGTCTGGAAGTACAATATTCAAACATTCTAATCACCTGTAAATGCACACTGAACAGGTGTAAAAATGCCCATAGGACAATTTGAAACTCTTGGCCTTCCATACTTTTAACACCTTCAATATGCACCTAAGAATTCGATAAAGACGCGCTGGTGCATCCTAGATGATAGTCTTCTTTGTAGTCTACCTCGGAGCTGCATTGCCCGTGAGACACATTTTGCAAGCTAGAACTTTTGTGTTTCAGATAACCATGTGTCAGACACATTTGGTACTTTTGACACTTTCGTAAATACCCGGGTGAGGACTATAGTAGTAGTTAAGTTGCTGAACATTATTTCACTTGTATGGCCTGCTTGTTTAGAACGTTTGCAAAAACAATATGAATACATACATCTAATCTGGCCTTAAGCGCGGTATGCACAAGATCGCTAACGTTAGCCAGAGATACGTATATAATGAGATGCTCATGTCTCCTCCCTAAAAATGGGAGTCATCCCAAAGCGGAAGGCAGGCTACAAACTTGGGTTAGTTATACACAATTTTGGTTTAGGCAGATATGTTTCATACTAATCCAAGATAGACCACAGCCTGTCCTTTCCAATGGGAACAAATTAGTCATAGTGAGCACAACAAGCAAGGAGGTGGGCAGAGCCAAGCACGAGGTAGCGAGATCCTATTGGCCCGTTCTAGCATGCATCTATATATTTCCGTTGGAGAACGCCTACTATGTGAAGTGCGCGTGTGCAATGATTCAATTTGCCTTTGCACGCCTTCTAAACAACGCGATTTAAAAAAAAATGGGCAAATAGTAAAGTATACAAAAGTTTGACCACTCTGTTCATAACAGATTATAGGTTTAGTAACAGAAAACTGTACTGATATCAAAAGTTTAATCCATGAGAAAATTTGCTGAATGTCGGGCAAAATCCATCTTCTTCCATCTTCTCCCACTGGGCTGCCTTTAACTACCATATTTGGTAGTCAGTGGTAAAGCCAAGCGGATGCTTCACATGTATACATCCGGTAAAATATCTCTCATTGTTCTATCTGTGGTTTAGGGGTGTGTTTGTAAATTAAATCTGGAGTGCCAGAGAGCAAATTCTGGGCGTTCGTAAATTCAGAGTATTGTCAGATTGTCCGTTAGTAAATTCAGTTTCACACTGGACGCTCTGGCCGAGGAGGAGGGTTGATCCAAGCGTTCTGGCCTCAACGGCAGTCAAGCACCCAAGCTAACTGGCTAACATTGGCTAGCTACTTCCCGACACAAATGAGAGAACGCACACCATTGTAAATACAACCCATATTTATGCTTACTTATTTTATCTTGTGTCTTTTAACCATTTGTACATTGTTAAAACACTGTATATATATAATATGACATTTGTAATGTCTTTATTGTTTTGAAACTTCTGTATGTGTAATGTTTACTGTTAATATGTATTGTTTATTTCACTTTATATATTAACTTTATATATTATCTACCTCACTTGCTTTGGCAATGTTAACACATGTTTCCCATGCCAATAAAGCCCTTGAATTGAATACCTCTGACCATTTTACTCGCCCCAGCTGGTTAGGCTATTTTCCTGTTATCTAGTGACTGTAAATGTGCTGCTGGTAATAACGTTTTTTTTGCCGACGTTTATTGACACTGGCCATATTCAACGGGTGTTGAGCAGTTCGTAAATTAATCAGTCATAGTTATTCTGCGCTCAAGCGAGTGCTCCTGAAACCGGAGTAGATAGCCAGAGTGAATTTACGAACGCACCTATATATCTTCACATTTTTCCCATATATCTGGCCTTATTGTGTACAGATTTTGGTGAGAGTGAAACATCTCGCTTCGCCTCTTCCTCTCTTCGTTAGCTTGCTAGCTACAAGTACAATAATATGGCCAGCTAGCTATGACCTAATAGTCCAATTAAGCTGCACAAATAATTATGTTTAGACTTATCTTGAAATGTGAATCCTGCGTTTGCTTAAGTTGAATAGTAGCCAGATACTAGCGTAACTAGATAACGATAGCATATCAGTTATCGAGGGTTCCTTGGTAGCTCATCGTCTTGTTTCTTGCAGCTGCCGTTGTGTTGAAATGGATTGCTCGGCAAGCTGTACAAAAAGATTACATATTAATGTCAATGGGTCACATTCCAGCAGCTTTATTTATCAATACGCCGTTACATTAAGTTGTGTATACCAGGATGGCCGAGTGGTTAAGGCGTTGGACTTAAGATCCAATGGACATATGTCCGCGTGGGTTCGAACCCCACTCCTGGTAGAAAGTTTTGCTCAAGGAAAGCACTTCCATCGAAAATATGCGGCGTTGTTTTTCAATTGAAGGGGTTTGTGGTACTGTAAACGGCTTGTACGGTAGTGTGTTTAGCTTGTCACATGCTGCAGTCAAGTCTTTAAAATGTTAGAGCGTAATCTGGCTACACTTTCATTGTGTTACATTCTAATAACGTAATCCGACAACACTTTCAGTGTGTTACATTAAAACATTATATCTGATAGTTGGGCTGCTGTTATTGTAACACCTTCATGTCACATAAGAAGCAGTTGAATATATTAACTGACTATAAATGTCTTGTTTATGTCAAATGATAAAGTGTAGCCAAGGCTACCCCCTACTGGCCAATAAAATATATTGCCTTGATTCTCGATGTAATAACCTTATGTTGTTGTAATAAAAACGGTGGGTCATGATGTTTGCTTTACAAAACAAGTATACAATGTGCTGATTGTTGAAATAAGCAACATATACTTGACTTTTACTCGTATTTTACTCATGAGATTCACGCCACATCTTTATTTAGAATATTTTTTCAGTAAGCCTAGACCCTAATATTTAATCAATTAATAAATGACACATTTTTTTATATCACCTATTTAACCAGGCAGGCAAGTTGAGAACAAGTTCTCATTTACAACTGCGACCTGGCCAAGATAAAGCAAAGCAGTTCGACACATATAACAAGACAGAGTTACACATGGAGATAAACAAACATACAGTCAATAATACAGTAGAAAAATAAATCTATATACAATGTGAGCAAATGTATCCTGCTGTACACAAGGGGGCGCTAGAACTCCTTTATGTGTAGGCCTGCACCACATGCCCTTTCAATTTCATAATTTTCAGGCCAGGGGCACCACATTTAAAAAAAACTTTATTTAACTAGGCAAGTCAGTTAAGACTAAACTCTTATTTACAATGACGGCCTACACCAGCCAAACCCGGACGATGCTGGGCCAATTGTGCGCCGCCCTATGGGACTCCCAATCACGGCCGGTTGTGATACAGCCTGGATCATCTTCATCACAGAATAATAATTAGAGCAGTATTATATATCTCAGAAAGCAACACTTTATCCTAGGTTTACATATATCTATGTAACTGTAACCGATGTGAAATGGCTAGCTAGTTAGCGGTGGTGCACGAGCGATGGGTAACTATGCTTCGTGGTTGTCAGTTGTTGATGTGTGCGGAGGGTCCTTGGTTCAAGCCCAGGTAGAAGCGAGGAGAGGGACGGAAGCTTTAATGTTTCATATCTACACAGTAATATAACAGGTAGAGTTACATGACATTTGCACGTGTAAGAGTGATGAAACTTTTTGCAATATCTGAGACAGATACTGCTGCTGGTGTATTCAAAGTGTAATATTAAATATTGAATGAGCATGTACCGGTGACCTGTCATCTGCCATTATGTGGCCCATCATGAGGCCAATTGTTATTTTCCATTCAAATCAACTGCTCTCTCTCTCTCTCCAACTGGTTTATAGGTCAGGTTAGGTCTTACATTCCATCTTCATTTTGCAGTCTTCCTCCCAGGTCGGCTCATTTTACCTGTGCGGTTACCTGACACCTGTGCGAGGGCCCTGCTGAGCTCTCATTTGTGCAATCAATCCTCTTCTATGGTCGGCGCGAGGAAGCGCACACAAAGAGGCAGTGACAACTGAAACGAGGGAGGGAGAGGGGACAAGGCAACATCACTAAAGCCACCGGGGCCCAGGCAGAGGATGTTGTTTAGATTTCCATTAGGCCTACTCAATCTTGACCAGCAATGGTTGCCTTTGAGATGTTACATTTACATCATTACATTTAAGTCATTTAGCAGACGCTCTTATCCAGAGCGACTTACAAATTGGTGCATACACCTTATGACATCCAGTGGAGCAGCCACTTACAATAGTGCATCTAAATCTTTTTAGGGGGGTGAGAAGGATTACTTACCCTATCCTAGGTATTCCTTGAAGAGGTGGGGTTTCAGGTGTCTCCGGAAGGTGGTGATTGACTCCGCTGTCCTGGCGTCGTGAGGGAGTTTGTTCCACCATTGGGGGGCCAGAGCAGCGAACAGTTTTGACTGGGCTGAGCGGGAACTGTACTTCCTCAGTGGTAGGGAGGCGAGCAGGCCCGAGGTGGATGTTGACCTTTAATATCAATTATATATTTAGGCCAATCCTAGATAGGCTTACTCTATTAATTATCTATGTGTGTGTGTGTGATTAACTCAAGATAAAGGAAAACCTAATTCAAAGGGATGAATGTTAAACTTGCACCACTGTCATTGTTTCTAGTTTATCCACACCTGTAAACTACACTGCTATCAAATATTTGTCCACCTACCTTGATGATCTTCAAACTGTTGACATTGCAACCATGTTTCATACATGCACATCCTCATTAATTTCAGATTGCATATCTCATAGTTATAACATATAGGATATAGGCCGACTGTATAGGGTATGTTGCATTGTCAATGTCAACAGTTGAATGACATTGAGGCTTTTGCTTGCTCTGAGATATCAAGCATCTTCAGTGGCATGGAATGTATCGCCTTGACTGCAGACAAGCACAAAGCATGGGTTTATACTATTATTTGAGACATTGGAAGGCAAACAACAATAAGCAGCCCAAGTTATATTTAGCCCTAGCCCATGTGAAATGAGTGGCCTAATCAAACTAAATCAATAATAATTAACCAATAACAACAAGATCCATATATTTGAGATAAAGTGACACAACAGAAAAACACATAAATTGTATTTTGGGTACGGTTACATCTTAATATTTTGGATTGAGTTGGTTGCCACACGCGATTCAAAAGTTTTCAAATCCATCGTCGGGGGAAACACCGTCATGGCTGGAAAGAGTACAGCTTTTATTTTTTTTGCATTTCAGCTAACCGCTGCCCTAACCTAATTCACCTAACCTGCCACGTTAATTATCATAACCCGCTCCGGAAATTTTCTTAACCTGGTACGAAAATTCAACTCTGACAAAAAACTGTTGGCCTGTCCATTCCAGTCAAAACCGGGAACCAAGTCAAGCGCGTGCGCGCGCTGTCACGTGACGCCGAACGCGCCATGTTTCCATCTGCTCGTCAGAAGTTTGCGGGCAGGCAGGGAAAGGTAGCAACAGGAACAAAGTTTGGGACGGACTCCCTCGTTAGCTGAGCGGGTTTCTCCCGTAAAATGAGCTAACATTTTTTCATCAACAAAAAAACTGAACACACCCGAAACCATCAGGAAGACCAACGGACCCACAAACAGCAGTTTCTTATATGCTTTGGAAAATTGCTATAGTGAAGTGTGTGGATGTGCTGGACTGTGCTTTTTTAGCATAGTTTGGAGTGCCCCCACCTCTTAAAATGGCTTAAAGGTCCTCGTGTTGATATATTTTAACATTTAAGATAGGGTATTTTTGTTAGCTTCTAATTTTTCACAAATACAGCGAACTTTTAATTATATATATTTTGTTGTGCCAAAATACGCGGATTTTCCACGATCGCGCCCCCTGATTGACAGGAGCGAAGGTGAGTGTGAATTGTTTTGCAAACACTCGAGATGAAAATATGGCTACATAGCAGCCGAAACAGGCTATCATTATTCACACCAATACACTCAAGAAAACACAATGTAGCCTACTTGCCAAATCAATAAATCATCTATTGTCTGAGATTGTGCAAGGAAGGACCTTGTGATCCAACTAGCAATGCATTGTTTCTTTATCATTTGTTGAACCACTTGTTGAATCATATTTGCCTGTTTTTGCAAGTGTAACAGTGGCATATCTCATAGTTCAAAAGAGTCTGCTAGCCACATTTTTAATGTTCGTGCTAATCTGATCGGATTAAAATGACAGATGAGTATTGGCCTGGAAAATTGCAGACATTGGTGCCATTCAAAGCAAACTATTCGTGTTAATACGTTATTTATAACTGGGTATAGCTACAACTGTATACTTTAGCGCAATCTATTCTAGATATGCTTGCTATTTAATGCAATTTACTGAAACGGTTAAAGGCCCTTTTAATTTGGCTAAACAAGTCGACTGGGTCCGTTGCTGATGTTTTTTGCCTTTGGTTGTCAAAGCAACTTTACTTTTTGGAGGAGGAACTGAAATTGAGAAGACACTGGCCAATTGGTTTTTCATCTTTACAGATACTATATTTGGATACTTACATCACTCCCCAAGCATTAATACTTAGGCTAGTTACAGATAAAAAGTGTCCCTATTGAGTCTTCATTCCTCTCATGGTAGAGACATATTAGTGTTATTCAAATGAACTATGTGGTCTGTCTTATGAAGGATTTATATATATATATTTTAACCTTTTTAACGAGGCAAGTCAGTTAAGAAACATTTTATTAACTGAACTACTTCAACTCTTCATAAGGTATACAATGTAAAGTGTTGATGTATGCCAATGTTTGCCAACCTTTCATCTATTCTGGATGTACTGTGGTGACAGATTTTGTTAACTTTGACCTCAATTTCTATATAACCTCCAATTAATACTCTGCCAAACGTCATCCTTCTCTGATTTGCTCAGTAAGATCACATAACAGTCCCATTAAATGTGTACATGACAAATCACAGCACAACTCACCACATAGAGGTCAAATTATTTCAAGTAAATGATTTGTGAAAACAGTGTGGAGTGCATTTCTAGAGCTCTTTGTATAATAATGGATGGAGTTGTCATGCATTTAGTGTAGAGAGAGGTGAGATCACACTCTGCTTGTAGGCCAGGTCAACAACCTCGTGTTGTGCACTCTCACAACACACACACAGCTGTCAGTTTATCCTGAGTCACGGAACAACCCGTCCCCTCAGCCTCTTTGGCATGGCCCTACACCTGTGTGTAAGGTGTGTGTGTCAGTGGGGTATGGTGAGAAAGTCTTCCATTTGAATGAGAAGTCTCATCTTCTTACTTCTGCAGGGCAGCTGCATTTAACCATCACACCATTTTTCTAGCTGTCTTATAAAACGGGAGAGTTCTGTTGTGGTCATAGTTCTCCGACACATATGGATGAGTAGAACAGATCAATGTTTTTTCATGTGATGTTGTTAGACAAGACCAGATTCAATCAACCAACCAAGCTCGGCCTCAATAGCATCCAAGGAAATAATATGTAGTTAAAAACTTTCAGTACATTTGTTTTTCATATTTAGGTGACGTTGGATTTGAAGAAGTTGGACTCCTTTAAAAAAGTTAACAGATTAACATTCCAACGGAGGTAAACAGACGAGGAGGACCTGGTGGACAAAATGGCTACCATGGCGTCACCTGGCGACGCTATCGAGGGAGCAGCCAATGATGAGTTCAATGACATCATCAAATGGAGATCTGGTACGTCCAATCATTGACCTCTTAATTAGTAAAAGGGCATTTATCTTTTGGCGCATTGTTCTTGTTGGCAGTGGCTGAGTCAACTGGTGTTACTTGTTTAATAGTGTCTGTGTATGTGTGTGTATATATATGTGTGTGTGTGTCATGCATTCCGCATGAGGTCAGATAAGATATGACCGCATGGCTATGTGCAGTGTGTGTGTTAACAGTCAATAGTGTGTGTATATATATGTGTGTGTGTGTGTGTGTTGCTTGTACGTGCACAAAGGCATCGGTCCAAAGGAAACGCTAACAAGGCCAGAAATCCTGTTTAAGGTGGATAACTTTAGTTCCCATTGTTGGAGTGACAGAAAGAGCCTATGGAGGAAAAAGAGAGAGCAAGATATGGTTTGAGGTAAGGACTCGAGTGAGTGAGGGAGGAAGGGAGATGGGGAGGAAGGAGAGATACAGAGAAAGCAAAGGTAAAAGGAGGAATGCAGGGATGGGTTACAAGCCACACCTTTCATTCCCTCTCCTTTTGAACTCATCATTCTCATAATATGAGTTAGTCTGCCCTCAGTCTTGTGTCTGTGTGTGTCTGTGTGTGGCATTGAGAGCCTTTTACGTGGCAGTTCTCCCATAGTGTTTGAGTGTCTTGATTGTAACAGTGTTTAGGCCCAGGGTCATTGTTCTATGCAATGCTGTGCTGTGTCGTGTTGACTGTTGAAAGCACTTTGAAACTGTCATCACTGGGGAGGTTGACAGTCCGTCCATGTATCTCAGTGTCAGTGAGTGTATGCAGTCACTTTGCCACAGTTGGGAGGACATGACTGTGTTAGCCCATAGGGCAGCTACAGTGGTTATCCTTTTCCCTGGTCCTGTCTCCCAGTGGTTTTAAGTTCCAGCCCTCAGAGCGGGCACTAAGCCCAGCTTTTTGGAACGCCAGCAGATTCCAGGCCAGGAATTCAACCATTCCGTTGGACTTTGTAATTTACAACGCTTGTCTCCAGACCACAATGCTTTTCTTATAAGGATTTAGGTTGCCTAGCAACCCTAAAAGTAGTGTTTTCTTTTACCGCTCAGATGGTGAATTTAGCACATAGCTGAGGCGCTCTCTGAGAAATATAGCCGATACTAGGGATGTGACAAATGGACAATTTTGCTTAATGGTTTTCCATTAAAACTTCAATGTCAATTCTTACATACAGTACCAGTCAAACGTTTGGACACACCTACAGATTCCAGGGTTTTTCTTATTTGTTTAAACTATTTTCTACATTGTAGAATAATAGTGAAAACATCAAAACTATGAAATAACACATATGGAATCATGTAGTAACCCAAAAAGTGTTAAACAAATCTAAACATATTGAGATTCTTCAAAGTAACCACCCTTTGCCTTGATGACAGCTTTGCACACTCTTTGCATTCTCTCAACCCGCTTCATGAGGTGGTCACCTGGAATGCATTTCAATTAACACGTGTGCCTTGTTAAAAGTTAATTTCTGGAATTTATCTCCTTCTTAATGCGTTTGAGCCAATCAGTTGTGTTGTGACAAGGTAGGGTTGGTATACAGAAGATAGCCCTATTTGGTAAAAGACCACGTCCATATTGTGGCAAGAAAGGCTCAAATAAGCAAAAAGAAACAACAGTCCATCCTTACTTTAAGACATGAAGGTCAGTCAATCTGGAAAACTTCAAGAACTTTGAACGTTTCTTCAAGTGCAGTCGCAAAAACCATCAAGCGCTGTGATGAAACTGGCTCTCATGAGGACTGCCACAGGAAAGGAAGACCCAGAGTTATCTCTGCTGCAGAGGATAAGTTCATTAGAGTTAACTGCACCTCAGATTGTAACCCAAATAAATGCTTCACGGGGTTCAAGTAACAGACACATCTCAACATCAACTGTTCAGAGGAGACTGTGGGAATCAGGCCTTCGTGGACGAATTGCTGTAAAGAAACCACTCCTAAAGGACACCAATAATAAGAAGAGACGTGCCAAGAAACACAAGCAATGGACATTAGACCAGTGGTAATCTGTCCTTTGGTCTGATGAGCCCAAATGTGAGAGTTTTGTTTCCAACTGCCATGTCTTTGTGAGACGCAGAGTAGGTGAATGGATGATCTCCGCATGTGTGGTTCCCACCGTGAAGCATGATGGAGGAGGTGTGATGGTGTGGGGGTGCTTTTCTGGTTACACACTTAACCAGCATGGCTACCACAGGATTCTGCAGCGATACACCATCCCATCTGGTTTGTGCTTAGTGGGACTGTAATTTATTTTTCAACAGGTGTCACGCCTTGGTCTTAGTATTTTGTGTTTTCTTTAATTATTTGGTCAGGCCAGGGTGTGACATGGGTTTATGTTGTTGTATTTCGTATTGGGGTTTTTGTATTATTGGGATTACGGCTGAGTAGGGGTGTTGTATAGGCTTGGCTGCCAGAGGCGGTTCTCAATCAGAGTCAGGTGATTGTCGTTGTCTCTGATTGGGAACCGTATTTAGGTAGCCTGGGTTTTGCTTTGGATTTTGTGGGTGATTGTTCCTGTCTCTGTGTAGTTTCACCAGAGGCTGTAATTAGATTTCACGTTCCGTTTGTTTTGTATTTTGTATCGTTATTTCATGTGTCACTTTTTCTATTAAAGTCATGAGTAACCACTACGCTGCATTTCGGTCCGACTCTCTTTCCACAAACGAAGAACGCCGTTACAACAGGACAATAACCCAACACACCTCCAGGCTGTGTAAGGACTTTTTGAGTGCTGCATCAGATGACCTGGCCTCCACAATCACCCGACCTCAACCCAATTGAGATGGTTTGGCATGAAGTGGACCGCAGAGTGAAGGAAAAGCAGCCAACAAGTGCTCAGCATATTGGGGAACTCCTTCAAGACTGTTGGAAAAGCATTCCAGGTGAAGCTGGTTGAGAGAATGCCAAGAGTGTGCAAAGCTGTCATCAAGGCAAAGGGTGGCTATTTTGAAGAAGAATCTAAAATATATTTTGATTTGTTTAACACTTTTTTGGTTACTACAGGATTCCATATGTGTAACTTCATTGTTTTGATGTCTTCGCTATTCTACAATAAAGAAAAACCCTTGAATGAGTAGGTGTGTCCAGACTTTTGACTGGTACTGTATATCTCATCAATCTACACACAATACCCCATAATGACAAAGTGAAAACAGGATTTTATAATTTTTTGCTAATAGATATAATTACTGTGTAGTTACATAGATACACAAATACCTTATTTACGAAAGTATTCAGACCCTTTGTTATGAGACTCAAAATTGAGCTCAGGTGCATCCTGTTTCCATGGATCATATTTGATATGTTTCTACAACTTGATTGGAGTCCAGCTGTGGTAAATTCAATTGATTGGACATGATTTGGAAAGGCACACATCTATCTATTTAAGGTCCCACATTTGACAGTGCATGTCAGATCAAAAACCACACCATGAGGTTGAAGGAATTGGCCGTAGAGCTCCGAAACAGGATTGTGTCGAGTAGCAGATCAAGGGAAGGATACCAAAACAATTCTGCAGTGTTGAAGTTCCCCAAGAACACAATGGCCTCCATCATTCTTAAATGTAAGAAGTTTGGAACCGCCAAGAGTCTTCCTAGAGCTGGCCGCCCGGACAAACTGAGCAATCGGTGGAGAAGTGCCTTGGTCAGGGAGGTGACTGAAGGAGCTCCAGAGTTTCTCTTTGGAGATGGGAGAACCTTCCAGAAGGGCAACCATCTCTGCAGCACGACACAAATCAGGCCTTTATGGTAGTGTGGCCAGACAGAAGACATTCCTCAGTATAAGGTACATGACAGCCCGCTTGGAGTTTGCCAAAAGGCACCTAAAGGACTCTCAGACTATGAGAAACAAGATTCTCTGGTCTGATGAAACCAAGTTTGAATTCTGGCCAGAATCCAAGTGTCACATCTGGAGGAAACCTGGCACAATCCCTACGGTGAAGAACCAAAATCCATAAAAAATGGTAAAAATCAATAACTAATTAATTGTTTGTCACAGAAACATAAAAATCGATATGGTTTATTATATAAATGTTGAGCATACTTTTACAACCTTTTGTTTTGAATATAAATTCCAGTTTTAATTTGATAGAAATACAAATCTATCAAATGCCATTTAAAGAGGTATAAATCAATAACACATTCACTGATTGTCACAGGAACATTAAGGACTTCAGACTAGGGTGAAGGTTCACCTTCAACAAGACAATGACCCTAAGCACACAGCCAAGACAATGCAGGAGTGGCTTTGGGACAAGTCTCTGAATGTCCTTGAGTGGCCCAGCCAGAGCCCGGACTTGAACCCGACAAACGTCTCTGGAGAGACCTGCAAATAGCTGTGTAGCAATCCTCCCCATCCAACCTGACAGAGCTTGTGAGGCTCTGCAGAGAAGAATGGGAGAAACTCCCCAAGCTTGTAGCGTCATACTCAAGAAGACTGGAGGCTGTAATCGCTGCCAAAGGTGCTTCAAAAAAGAGAGTAAAACAGAGTAAAGGGTCTGAATGCTTATGTAAAAGTATATTTCAGTTGTTTAAAAAAAAAAATGTCAACATTTCTAAAAACCTGTTTTTGCTTTGTTATTATGGGGTATTGTCTGTATATTGATGAGGGGAAAAAAACAATTTAATCCGTTTTAGAATAAGTCTGTAACGTAACAAAATGTGGAAAAAGTCAAGGGGTCTGAATACTTTCTGAATGCACTGTGTGTGTGTGTGTGTGTGTGTATGTATATATATTTAAGTGTGTGTGTAGCAGTAAGGCCCAGCAGGTAAAAAAAGTCTGAGGTGATTTTTCCCTCCAACAGCAGTGTGTTGGTTAGGATAAATAATCATTAACAGTGAATAGACTCACACTTCACTGAGCTGGTGTTAAGAGAGAGGACAGCAGTGTCCAGGGCCACACACACACACACACACACACACACACACACACACACACACACACACTATTTCTCTTATCAACAGAAACACTCCACATCACTGCATGCTGAAGACTTCAGCTGGGCAGTCGTTTTAAACTATGGATTCTAACATTGATCTCACTGCAGTCAAACAGGCTTGGATCACACACCTTTATTGTGTGTGTGTTCTTGTGTTTAATTACTGATGTTTGCTTAAATATGGCTAGGACGTTTGTCAGATTTTATAGAGATTTTGTAAGAATAAGATGGCCTGAGAGTGTAATTCTTAAAACTGCAGTATGTAACTTTTTGGGCGACCTGACCAAATTCACATAGAACTATGTGTTATAGATTTGTCATTCTCGTTGAAAGCAAGTCTAAGTGGGAGGTCTGTTCAATGTTAGCTATTTCTATTCTTCCCGTAAAGTTTTGTTTTTGTGTCTTTTACTTTCAGTTTTGTACACCAACTTGTAACAGCTGAAAATAAAATATTTCTGGTCTATTTTAAATATATTTCACAGCGGTTTAGATGGTACAATGATTACACTATACTTGGTTGTTTTGTCACATAAAGTGAAATTAGGCAAACTGTAAAAATGTTCTTATCCAGGAAATAGGGGAGCAATTTCTGCATAGTGCATCTTTAAGGCATAAAACCTTGTCTGAGTAACGATCTGGGAGTAAGGGAGAGGAGAGGTTGTGTTTTGGGGCAGCGCATGGAAGAGAGGGGGACAGGTGGAGAGATGTTTTTACTGAAGGATGTAGGGGGGGTGGACTGTCCAGTGCACCCTTTAATGGTTTGTGTACAATGTAGGATTTCCCATAAAACACTGGGGTTCTCTCTGGGTTCTGTCACCACCCCACAAAGAAGGCCAGTTGGCAGGAACTTGTGTTCAGTTAATATTTGTGTCAGTGGACAACAGCATTGTTAGAAAAAACAGGTTGGAACTACCAAAATAGTTGTCAGGGTAGGGCTTGGGGATTTGGTATTGGTTGAGTGAAAGCCATTTGTCATGAGAAGCCATGCAGACATGCTATAATTATAGCCTGCACTCTCAGCTGCTGGGTGCCCCTGGCCCTCACACAGACCAACATTATGGTAGTCTTAAAGGACATAAGTAGGTACACATCATTACATAGAGGGCTTCCCTGCTTGCATTTTGAGAGAGATAATAATACACACACACACACTGTCACATTCAGAAACTCTTCGTCTCGCTCTCTCTGTGTGTCTTTTTCTCCTAATTTGTAATGTGTAATTTTCCCAGTGAGGGACAGTTTTTGTGTGTGTGTGTTTGCATGTCTCCAGAGGATGGAGGATAACTTCGTGTCAGAGAGGCGGCCATGCTAATCCACTCTGGCTAAACAACCAGCTACTCCACTGGGAACGCCATCAGAATGCCACTGATGGGCTCAGGACGAGAGCGATAAAAGACACACACACCCCATGCACACGCCACTCTTGCTCTCTCTCTTACTCTCACCACTTCTCTCTCCCCCCCATTCAACGAAGGGGGCCAGACCGGTCTCATGTCTTCCAGCTTCCAGTGTTATGCAAACCCACCGGACCAGGAGAGAGCGGGGGGGCTAGTAGCACCAGCCATCAGCACTCAATGGAGAATGCACAGAAGAAAGCCATGTTTTTTTTAATTCAATGATTAGATGTGTAATTATCAGGATGGAGCACTATTCTCTACCTGACTACCTCCTGCTCTGCCCCTCCTGCTGACACAGCCTGTCTGCTGGGAAAGGTCAAAGGTCAAATCACCCAAGGGAATAGAGCTGTTGTTTATCAGAGTAGACTTTAGTTTTACACCCCCCATCGCCCGTATGTCTCAGTCACTTACATGTCCTGTGAATACCTGAACACGTTCCCTGTGTGTCATTTGAGACCAGTGTGCTGGAAAAGCTGGTTAATAGGGATGGGTATAGGTACTGAACGGACGTCAAAAATCCATCTTTAATCAGAGATCACATTTTGTTCAAATACTATAAAACTATTTGAAGACTTGAAGACAACATTAATGTGCTTTGACTCTAGTGTTCCATTTGTACATGTGCATTTGCGGGACACAACAAAAAATCAACCGAGCCAAGCATCACACAGTTCTGTATCCTAAATTTCCTTTCCTCTTCATGTCTCACTCAGTCAATTGCGTGTACCGACCGAAATATACGGCTATAAATTAGAGGTCGACCGAATAATCGGCATGGCCGATTAATTAGGGCCGATTTCAAGTTTTCATAACAATCTGTAATCATCATTTTTGGACACCGATTACATTGCAATCCACGAGGAGACTGCGTGGCAGGCTGACCACCTGTTACGTGAGTGCAGCAAGGAGCCACGGTAAGGTGCTAGCTAGCATTAAACTTATAAAAAACAATCAATCTTCACAATCACTAGTTAACTACACATGGTTTATGATATTACTAGGTTAACCAGCTTGTCCTGCCTTGCATATAATCAATGCGGTGCCTGTTAATTTATCATCAAATCACAGCCTACTTCACCAAAGAGGTGATGATTTAACAAAAGCTCATTTGCGAAAAAAGCACAATCGTAGCACCAATGTACCTAACCATAGACATCAATGCCTTTCTTAAAATCAATACACAAATATATATATTTTTAAACCTGCTTATATAGTTAAAATAAATTTGTGTTAGCAAACGATATTAATAAGGGAAATTGTATCACTTCTCTTGCGTTCTGTGCAAGTAGAGTCAGGGTATATGTAGCAGTTTGGGCCGCCTGGCTCGCTGCAAACTGTGTGAAGACCATTTCTTCCGAACAAAGACCGTAATTAATTTGCCAGAAATTTACATAATTATGACATAACATTGAAGGTTGTGCAATGTAACAGCAATATTTAGACTTAGGGTTGCCACCCGTTCGATAAAATACGGAATGTCACGCTCTGGTCGACGTAATGTATGTTTGTCTTCATTTATTTGGTCAGGCCAGGGTGTGACATGGGTTATTGTGGTGCGTTTTTGTCATGGGATTTTTGTGGGGTGTCTAGCATAGTCTATGGCTGCCTGAGGCGGTTCTCAATCAGAGTCAGGTGATTATCGTTGTCTCTGATTGGGAACCATATTTAGGCAGCCATATTCTTTGAGTATTTCGTGGGTGATTGTTCCTGTCTCTGTGTTAGTTGTCACCAGATAGGCTGTATAGGTTTTCACGTTCCGTTTGTTGTTTTTGTATTATTCGTGTTTTTTTTCTTCATTAAAGATGTATCGAACTAACCACGCTGCATTTTGGTCCGACTCCTCTCTTTCGACGGAAGAAAACCGTAACACGGAACAGTTCCGTATTTCACTGAAAGAATAAACTTTTTGTTTTCCAAATGATAGTTCCCAGATTTGACCATATTAATGACCTAAGGCTCGTATTTCTGTGTGTTATTATATTATAATTAAGTATATTATTTAATAGAGCAGTCTGACTGAGTGGTGGTAGGCACCAGCAGGCTCGTAAGCATTCATTCGAACAGCACTTTCCTGCGTTTGCCAGCAGCTCTACGCTGTGCTTCAAGCATTGCGCTGTTTATGACTTCAAGCCTATCAACTCCGGAGATTAGGCTGGCAATACTATAGTGCCTATAAGAACATCCAATAGTCAAAGGTATATGAAATAGAAATGGTATAGCGAGAAATAGTCCTATAATTCCTATAATAACTACAACCTAAAACTTCTTAACTGGGAATATTAAAGACTCATGTTTAAAAGGAACCACCAGCTTTCATATGTTCTCATGTTCTGAGCAAGGAACTTAAACGTTAGCTTTCTAACATGGCACATATTGCACTTTTACTTTCTTCTGGCACTTTGTTTTTGCATTATTTAAACTAAATTGCATATGTTTCATTATTTATTTGAGACTAAATTGATTTACTGATGTATTATATTAAGTTAAAGTAAGTGTTCATTCAGTATTGTTGTAATTGTCATTATTACAAATATATATATAAAAATTGGCTGATTCATTGGTATCGTCTTTTTTTGGTCCTCCAATAATCTGTATCGGCTTTGAAAAATCATAATCATCGACCTCTACTATATGTCGTATCTGATTGGACACACGAGCTACATTTATTACCAAATAACAACCGTGTTATCACAAATTCAAAATGAACTGGTTAACTGCAGTGCAGAAATATGTGTTCCTGACATTGTGCTGCAGTTTTGTTATAATTTGCTTAAGTTTCGAACACACCAACAGCGGTATTGTATTTTAGGACACCAGAATTACATTCATTTCCAACGAAACGCTGCGTTTGCCTTGCAGCACTGCGTTGCAGAGGCAGTTGCAGTGCGTTCGATTTGGTGCGATGTTGGATTTTTCGAATATATGCGTCAAACTGTATGCGTAGACGGCTTGACAGAAATTGTAGCAGAAGGTAACTGTTGAACATTTGTTGCATTCATATCCAGATGATGCTGCATACTATTTTGCGCATTGACGCTGCCGGTGTGTTCGAAGCGTTACGCCAAAATAGCAGGCAACATCATCTGGATATGTGTGCAACAGAAGTTCAACATTCACCTTCAGAATGTAATTCTGGTGTACCAAAATGAAGTAAACTATCGGTGTGACCGAGGTGTTAGCCTAGGCCCCTCAAACTCGTCTGGACCTCAAAGCCAGTTCCACCGCTTGTTCTCATTGTTCCCCTCTAATCAGGGTTCTGATTTAGACCTGGGACACCAGGTGTGTGTGCAATTAATGATCAGGTAGAACAGAGAACCAGAATCATTAAGCCTGGGCCTACTCACCAAACAGATGTCCTGGCCATAATTCCTCCCCATGCAGTGTTATATTTAGAATTGTTCATCCATGTAGAAAATTCCAAGGAACAGACATAATACACTCAAACATCTGTATATTGAAAATAGGACAGATTTTGGTTTGTATCCCTGAAGTGTTTTTTTCAACAAAACTACTGTCTTATACACACAAGTGTAAGGGGATAAAGAATATGTACATAAAGATATATGAATGAGTGATGGTACAGAGTGTCATAGGCAAGATGTAGTAGATGGTATCGAGTACAGTATATACATATGAGATGAGTATGTAAACAAAGTGGCATAGTTAAAGTGGCAAGTGATACATGTATTACATAAAGATGCAGTAGATGATATAGAGTACAGTATATACGTATACATATGAGATGAATAATTGTCACGCCTTGGTCTTAGTATTTTGTGTTTTCGTTATTTATTTGGTCAGGCCAGGGTGTGACATGGGTTTATTTTGTGGTGTGTTTTTGTATTGGGGTTTTAGTAGGTATTGGGATTGTGGCTGAGTAGGGTTGTCAAGGAAAGTCTATGGTTGCCTGAGGCGGTTCTTAATCAGAGGCAGGTAATTTTCGTTGTCTCTGATTGGGAACCATATTTAGGCAGCCATATTCTTTGAGTATTTCGTGGGTGATTGTTCCTGTCTCTGTGTTTGTTGTCACCAGATAGGCTGTATAGGTTTTCACATTCCGTTTGTTGTTTTTGTATTGTTCGTGTTTTTTTCGTCATTAAAGATGTATCGAACTAACCACGCTGCATTTTGGTCCGACTCTCCTTCAACGGAAGAAAACCGTAACAATAATGTAGGGTATGTAAACATATTAGGTAGCATTGTTTAAAGTGGCTAGTGATATATTTTACATCATTTCCCATCAATTCCCATTATTAAAGTGGCTGGAGTTGAGTCAGTGTCAGTGTGATGGCAGCAGCCACTCAATGTTAGTGGTGGCTGTTTAACAGTCTGATGGCCTTGAGATAGAAGCTGTTTTTCAGTCTCTCGGTCCCAGCTTTGATGCACCTGTACTGACCTCGCCTTCTGGATGATAGCGGGGTGAACAGGCAGTGGTTCGGGTGGTTGTTGTCCTTGATGATCTTTATGGCCTTCCTGTAACATCGGGTGGTGTAGGTGTCATGGAGGGCAGGTAGTTTGCCCCCGGTGATGCATTGTGCAGATCTCACTACCCTCTGGAGAGCCTTACGGTTGTGGGCGGAGCAGTTGCCGTACCAGGCGGTGATACAGCCCGCCAGGTTGCTCTCGATTGTGCATCTGTAGAAGTTTGTGAGTGCTTTTGGTGACAAGCCGAATTTCTTCAGCCTCCTGAGGTTGAAGAGGCGCTGCTGCGCCTTCTTCACGATGCTGTCTGTGTGGGTGGACCAATTCAGTTTGTCTGTGATGTGTATGCCAAGGAACTTAAAACTTGCTACCCTCTCCACTACTGTTCCATCGATGTGGATAGGGGGGTGTTCCCTCTGCTGTTTCCTGAAGTCCACAATCATCTCCTTAGTTTTGTTGACGTTGAGTGTGAGGTTATTTTCCTGACACCACACTCCGAGGGCCCTCACCTCCTCCCTGTAGGCCGTCTCGTCGTTGTTAGTAATCAAGCCTACCACTGTGTCGTCCGCAAACTTGATAATTTGGAGGCGTGCGTGGCCATGCAGTCGTGGGTGAACAGGGAGTACAGGAGAGGGCTCAGAACGCACCCTTGTGGGGCCCCAGTGTTGAGGATCAGCGGGGTGGAGATGTTGTTGCCTACCCTCACCACCTGGGGGCGGCCCGTCAGGAAGTCCAGTACCCAGTTGCACAGGGCGGGGTTGAGACCCAGGGTCTCGAGCTTGATGACGAGCTTGGAGGGTACTATGGTGTTAAATGCAGAGCTGTAGTCGATGAACAGCATTCTCACATAGGTATTCCTCTTGTCCAGATGGGGCAGTGTGTGGTTGTGGTTGGGATTGCATCGTCTGTGGACCTATTTGGGCGGTAAGCAAATTGGAGTGGGTCTAGGGTGTCAGGTAGGGTGGAGGTGATATGGTCCTTGACTAGTCTCTCAAAGCACTTCATGATGACGGAAGTGAGTGCTACGGGGCGGTAGTCGTTTAGCTCAGTTACCTTAGCTTTCTTGGGAACAGGAACAATGGTGGCCCTCTTGAAGCATGTGGGAACAGCAGACTGGGATAGGGATTGATTGAATATGTCCGTAAACACACCAGCCAGCTGGTCTGCGCATGCTCTGAACCCAATAATGGTTGAATTCAATAAGTTTAAGCTGCCTATCAATCATTGTTTTTGAAATCAGTGGACAGCTGTAACGACCTGGGAGTAGTGGGTGCAGAGTCAGGCGCAAGAGGCAGAAAGTTCAGGATAGCGTTTTATTACGCACAGGGAAAAAACAGAGCTCGCCAAGAATACCGGGCGCACAATAACAAATGCCCAACGCAATACGTACTGCCACACAGAAACACAGTGGGAAAAATAGTTAAGCCCGCACAAAGAGCAGGCGGGCCTACCGGCTTAAATAGCCCAACTAATCAACCTCAACAAGGAACAGGTGAAACTAAACAGACAAAACAAACAGAAAAGGGATCAGTGGCCGCTAGTAGGCCGATGACGACGATCGCTGAGCGCCACCCGAACAGGGGGAGGAGCCACCTTCGGAAGGAGCCAGTGAAAATGCGCTCTTGCAACATAGTGGGGATCCCAGCATATGGAATAAAAGTGGGGCTTTTATTGATCAATCTAATTCATGTGGATAATTATTTCATTCCAAAGGCCTAATTTTTATTTATTTATTTTACCTTTATTTAACCAGGCAAGTCAGTTAAGAACATATTCTTATTTTCAATGACGGCCTGGGAACAGTGGGTTAACTGCCTGTTCAGGGGCAGAACGACAGATTTGTACCTTGTCAGCTCGGGGGTTTGAACTCGCAACCTTCCGGTTACTAGTCCAACGCTCTAACCACTAGGCTACGCTGCCGCCCCTAATGGACACATGCTTAAACTCATACACTTTTGATTGATTTAAAGGGGCGATCTGTAGTTGCTGTATTCATTTATGGACTTATAAATTATATATATTAGTGTAAAGATATAATTTAATCATATTATTATATGTAGTAGAAAGCGATGGGTTAGAAGAAGCCTAAACAACCAACCCATAAAGTAAAATTGAAGTCTGAAGTTTACATACATCTTAGCCAAATACATTTAAACTCAGTTTTTAACAATTCCTGATATTTAATCCTAGTAAAAAATCTAGGGTCAGTTAGGATCACCACTTTATTTTAAGAATGTGAAATGTCAGAATAATAGCAGGAAGAATGATTTATTTCAGCTTTTATTTCTTCCATCACATTCCCAGTGGTTCAGAAGTTTACATACATTCAAGTAGTATTTGGTAGCATTGCCTTTACATTTTTAAACTTGGGTAAAATGTTTTGGGGAGCCTTCCACAAGCTTCTAACAATACGTTGGGTGAATTTTGGCCCATTCCTCCTGACAGAACTGATGTAACTGAGTCAGGTTTGTAGGCCTCCTTGCTCACACACGCTTTTTCAGTTCTGCCCACAAATTGTCTATGGGATTGAGGTCAGGGCTTTGTGATGGCCACTCCAATACCTTGACTTTGTTGTTCTTCAGCTATTTTGCCACAACTTTGGAAGTATGCTTGAGGTCGTTGTCTATTTGGAAGACCCATTTGCGACCAAGTTTTAACTTCCTGACTGATGTCTTGAGATGTTGCTTCAATATATCCACATATTTTTCCAGCCTCATGATGCCATCTATTTTGTGAAGTGCACCAGTCCCTCCTGCAGCAAAGCACCCCCACAACATGATGCTGCCACCCCAGTGATTCACGGTTGGGATGGTGTTCTTCGGCTTGCAAGCCTCCCCCTTTTTCCTCCAAACATAACGATGGTCATTATGGCCAAACAGTTCTATTTTTCATTCATCAGACGAGAGGATATTTCTCCAAGAAGTACGATCTTTGTCCCCATGTTCATTTGCTAACCGTAGTCTGGCTTTTTTATGGCGGTTTTGGAGCAGTGGCTTCTTTCTTGCTGAGCGGCCTTTCAGGTTATGTCGATTTGGACTTGCTTTACTGGAAAGATACTTTTGTACCTCTTTCCTCCACCATCTTCACAAGGTCCTTTGTTATTGTTCTGGGATTGATTTGCACCTTTCTCACCAAAGTACATTCATCTCTAGGAGGCAGAACGCGTCTCCTTCCTGAGCGGTATGACAGCTGCGTGGTCCCATGGTGTTTATACTTGCGTATTATTGTTTGTACAGATGAGCGTGGTACCTTCAGGCGTTTGGAAATTGCTCCCAATGATGAACCAGACTTGTGGACGTTTAGAATTATTTTTCTGAGGTCTTGGCTGATTTCTTTTGATTTTCCCATGATGTCAAGCAAAGAGGCACTGAGTTTGAAGGTAGGCCTTGAAATACATCCACAGGTACACCTCCAATTGACTCAAATGATGTCAATTAGCCTACCAGAAGCTTCTAAAGCCATGACATCATTTTCTGGAATTTTCCAAGCTGTTTAAAGGCACAGTCAACTTAGTGTATGTAAACTTCTGACCCACTGGAATTGTGATACAGTGAAATAATCTGTCTGTAAACAATTGTTGTAAAAAGTATTTTTGTCGTGCACAAATTAGATGTCCTAACCGACTTGCCAAACTATAGTTTGTTAACAAGAAATTTGTGGTGTGGTTAACAAACAAGTTTTAATGACTCCAACATAAGTGCATGTAAACGTCCTACTTCAACTGTATATCCATATTATGACTAATAAGCATACTATATACTCTATTTATGTCACAAATAGTACGGTTAGTGTAGTTAGTATGAGTATTCAAACACAGCTAGAGTGTTCCGGGTACTCGCCTCTACCTCCTGTTCTCGCTACCTGAAATGTATATTTCTCCTCTACATTGTTTGTGATTTGAGGTGTGTGTGTGTAACTGCGTGCTCACTTTTACCTTTACAACTAGCTTGATAGACTAGTTGATCATGTCATTGTTGCAGCCAGTGGAATGTGTCAGGGATGAACCAGAGGGTGTGTTTATGCTTTATTGAGTCTGTGTCATCACACATCATTCCTTTCCGTTAATGATTAATATATCCATGCCACAATACCTCCTTATGCCACACCGACCCTGTTGTCTGCAAGTCCAAGAGAGAGAGACATGAACACAGAGATACAGACAGACATGGATTATAGTGTTATAAGGTTCAGTTTTAAAGGCTGTCTGTTTCTGATCTGGAACAAGTTACGAGGTACAAGTCATCAGAAACATTACCGGGAGTACTTTTCAACACAACCTCAGCAGCATAGTGTGCACCGTTCAACACCAGATATACAAGGTGTACTTCGCTTCACAAACCCAGCCAGCTGTATAGCCAGGGACAATGGTATTGGACACACTGGGGGAGAGTAAAACAGACACACTATATATACAAAACTATGTTGACACCCCTTCAAATTTGGACACACTGCCATGCAAATCTCCATTCTCCATAGACAAATATTGCCTGTAAAATGGCCTTACTGAAGAGCTCAGTGACTTTCAACGTGGAACCGTTGCCACATTTCGATGCCACCTTTCCAACAAGTCAGTTCATATAATTTCTGCCCTACTAGAGCTTCCCCGGTCAACTGTAAGTGTTATTATTGTGAAGTGGAAATGTCTAGGAGCAACAACGGGTCAGCCGGGAAGTGGTAGGCCACACAAGCTCACAGAACGGGACTGCCGAGTGCTGAGAAGCGCGTAACGCGTAAAAAAAATCTGTCCTCTGTTTCAACACTCCCGAGTTCCAAACTACCTCTGGAAGCAACTTCAGCACAATAACTGTTTGTCGGGTGCTTTATGAAATGGGTGTCCATGGCCGAGCAGCCACATACAAGCCTAAGATCACCATGCGCAATGCCAAGCGTCGACTGGAGAGGCGTAAAGCTCGCCGCCATTGGACTCTGGATCAGTGGAAATGTGTTCTCTGGTGATGAATCATGCTTCACCATCTGGCAGTCCATCGGAAGAATCTGGGTCTGGCGGATGCCAGGAGAACGCTACCTGCCCGAATGCATAGTGCCAACTGTAAAGTTTGGTGGAGAATAAATAATGGTCTGGGGCTGTTTTTCATGGTTTGGGCTAAGCCCCATAGTTGCAGTGAAGGGAAATCTTAACACTACAGCATACAATGACATTGTACACGATTCTGTGCTTCCAACTTTGTTGCAACAGTTTGGGGAAGGCCCTTTCCTGTTTCAGCATGACAATGCCCCTGTGCACAGCTTTTGAGCTCCTATTAGCAGCAAATATTAATTTAAAAAATAAAATGAATGTGTTCATGCCAAAAAATATATTGTACGGAATCTTGTCAATTCGTTACACTAATCAAAACGAATTGCACTGACTCGTTTCAAGCTATAACGTATCGTTCCTGTAAGGTATCGGAGCCCTTGTTTCTAGATGCTATCGAATCATTCATGAAAGGAGAGATGCACATTCTCTCTCTCTGTCTCTCTGTCTCACACGCACGCACGCACACACACACACACGCACACGCACAGGCAGACATAACATACACTGTGTGTGTTTGTGTGGTTACAAGATGGAGCCAACAGAGAGGGCCGCCTCGCTACTAGTCCTAAGGAAACTTTGCATTATTTGTTTTTTTAATGAATTCATCATTCTTACATTGTTAGGCCAGAAAATCTTAAGTGTTATTACATACAGCCGGGAAGAACTATTGGATATCAGAGCAACGTCAACTTACCAGCACTACGACCAGTAATACGACTTTCCCGAAGCGGATCCTTTGTCCGAACCACCCAGGGTATTGGAACTGATTCCAGAGGCTTCCCAAAACAGTGTCACCGCAGAAGAGGTTGACAGTGAGGCCTTATGGTCAGTCACTTTGGAGGCGCTCACACCACCCACCGCTTCCGATTATATTACTCGCTCCATTCTCTAGATAGCAAGGTAGACAAAATTAGGGCAAATAATATTACTAAAAATATTCATATTCATGAAATCACAAGTGCAATATTGCAAAACACAGCTTAGCCTTTTGTTAATCCACCTGTCATCTCAGATTTAGAAATGACGCTTTACAGCGAAAGCAATCCATGCGTTTGTAAGTTTATTGCTCGCATGACAAAACATTAAGTACACTTAGCATCAGGTAGCTTGGTCACGAAAATCAGAAAAGCAATCAAATGAATCGTTTACCTTTGATCTTCGGATGTTTTCACTCATGAGACTCCCAGTTACACCACAAATGTTCCTTTTGTTCCATAAAGATTATTTTTATATCCAAAATACCTCAGTTTGTTTGTCGCGTTATGTTCAGAAATCCACAGGAAATAGCGGTCACGACAACACAGACGAAAATTCCAAATAATATCCATAATGTCCACAAAAACATGTTAAACGGTTTTTAGAATCAACTGTCAGGTTGTTTTTAAAATATATATTCGATAATATATCAACCGGGAGTGTAGGTTTTTCAATAGGACAGGGAGAAACAATGGCCGCTTTATAATAATAATAATAATAATATATGCCATTTAGCAGACGCTTTTATCCAAAGCGACTTACAGTCATGTGTGCATACATTCTACGTATGGGTGGTCCCGGGGATCGAACCCACTACCCTGGCGTTACAAGCGCCATGCTCTACCAACTGAGCTACAGGACCACTATATCTAAAGCTTTACTCTGTTGCGCAAAACACACTGAGAGCCCTCACCTATCCACTTACGCAATGTGATCTTTCTCGCTCATTTTTCAAAATAAAAGCCTGAAACTATATCTAAAGACTGGTGACACCTTAGGGAAGCCATAGAAAAGGGAATCAGGTTGATATCCATTTAAATTGAGGATAGGCATGCATAGGAATAGAGAGGATTCAAAATAAGAGGCACTTCCTGATTGGATTTTCCTCAGGTTTTCGCCTGCAATATCAGTTCTGTTATACTCACAGACAATATTTTGACCGTTTTGGAAACTTTAGAGTGTTTTCTATCCTAATCAGACAATTATATGCATGTTCTAGTTTCTGGGGCTGAGAAATAGGCCGTTTCAAATGGGTACGTTTTTTAGCCAAAAACGAAAATACTGCCCCCGACACGCAAAATGTTAAGCCGACACCACGACGGCCCTCAAGGAACTTCACTGGACTTTATAAAAGCTGGAAACCACATCCTGAGACTGCATTTATTGTATTTGGGGATTTCAACAAAACAAATTTGAGAACAAGGCTACCAAAATTCTATCAGCATATTGATTGTAGCACTCGTGATGGCAAAATTCTGGATCACTGCTACTCTAACTTCCGAGATGCATACAAGGGCCTCCCCCACCCTCCCTTCGGCAAATCTGACCACAATTCCATTTTGCTCCTCCCTTCCTATAGGCAAAAACTCAAACAGGATGCACCCATGACAAGGACTATTCAATGCTGGTCTGACCAATCAGAATCCACGCTTAAAGATTGTTTTGATCACACGTACCGGGATATGTTCCGGGTAGTGTCAGAGAATAATATCCATTTAATATGCTGATTCAGTGAGTGAGTTCATAAGGAAGTGCATAGGAGATGTTGTACCCACTGTGACTATTAAAACCTTACTAACCAGAAACCGTCGATCAGAACGTCAATCTCCTTTTGCATTTGTGTGATGGTGTGTGTGTGTGTTTGTTCGTGTGACGTGCACCATGCGTCTGTGTGTTGTCATTGGGGTTAATGCTTTGAAAGGGAGAGGCTCGCTAGCTAATGTTGCTTTGGTGACTCGTTGTTGTTGTCAAAATCAGGGTAACAAGAGGGTGTGTGAGAGTTCATATGTATGGGGCGGCAGTGTAGCCTAGTGGTTAGAGCATTGGACTAGTAACCGGAAGGTTGCAAGTTCAAATCCCTGAGCTGACAAGGTACAAATCTGTTCTGCCCCTGAACAGGCAGTTAACCCACAGTTCCGTCATTGAAAATAAGAATTTGTTCTTAACTAACTTGCCTAGTTAGATAAAGGTAAAATAAAATTAAAAAATAGATTGGCATTTGCGCAAAACTGAAAGTTGACTGGGAATATGGTGTGTTGTGTTGTGTTGTGTTGTGTTGTGTTGTGTTGTGTTGTGTTGTGTTGTGTTGTGTTGTGTTGTGTTGTGATGGCACTGCTCTCCAAGAGCCAGAACCCAGCTGGAAAAGGGAGGGAAAGTTCCATTCAGATTTCAGTGTGTGTGGAAATTTGGGACAGAAGCGGAGGCCAAGATATTCCCATAGGGTGTGGCTGTGTGAATGCTACACATTTAAACTCCTCTGTCAGGGAGTAGGCCTACTGCCCAGGGGAGAAAGTATTCAACTGTAGTGCTTGAAACCCTATTGTACCTGTGTCACAGTGTCTGTTTAGTTGTGTTCACGCTGCTGTGTGTGTGTGTGTGTGTGTGTGTGTGTGTGTGTGTGTGTGTGTGTGTGTATTCTCCTCTTGTATCCTCCCAGCAGGAGATGGCTGTGAGAACCTGCATCTGGGACACCGCCCCCACTACCCCTCCTTGCCCTCACTGCTGAAACACCTCCCCCACACCCCTCCCACCCCCCTTGTCTGCCAGTTGTCACACCATACAGTATACACACCCAAAAAGTAGTCTCCCTTCTCTGGCCTCGCTCCCTTCTCCCCCTGTCCTGATCGTTAGGGAAATAAGCTTTGCTGCCCAATCTAGCTGCTGATCCTTCCCCTGACTGAGGGGGATTTTATAAAATCGGCTCAGGCCCAGAAAGTAAATATTAACCTAGTGACATGTTCTACTGCCTCCTACATTCAGTATTCTAATACTTTACCAACCTGAGAGAAAAATATTTTATTTATTACTTATTTTCTACTATGGTCCATTTCAGCTCTGACATTTGGTAATAAATGTTTCTTAACAGTTAACACAGACTAAATCAACTCCTGACACCATGTTATCTGTTGTTTATGGAGCTAGCTGTTTCTCAGGACAGAATTATGGTAAGGCAATGACCTCATGGTGAGGTCAAAGGGAAATGTTCCAGTCTTTTAATGTTTTACCCATTATTCAACCCATGTTTTGGCCCATATGCTGTTGGCTTTGTACTTAGTTTGGCCTTAAACCCTCTGACCACTTGGCATTGTCACCTATCCTGTCATTTTAGCCTCTCCTTTAGTTCTAGTTTGTGGATAGAGGTGTGTTACTATAGTAACCTGGTATGGCCTTTTCCCCCAGGTGGTCACACACATGAATGTGCGTAATATTCTCCTTTTCTCTCAATTTCAACTCCATGGGGAGTTATACAACATGGGATCCAATATAAAGAAGTGTCCATGTGGAATTCTGTGCTATAAGATGTGTAGGGGGATTATTAACTTACTACCTGTCTGGGGGGATATGCAGCCTTGCAGGAAGTAACGTGCGTGCGTGCGTGCGTGATGGAGGCTGTGGCAGGATAGTAATGACGGACGAGCAGCACAGCTAGACCAGCTGTTACCATGACACCTCAGAAGAATTCTCTGACATCCAGCACCGTGTGTGTTACTTAGATCATTTCTGTGTGTGATTGTTCCTCCTGTGTGTGACGCTGTGTGTAGTGTTTATTTGCTTGTGTGTATGCCAATATGGGTGTGTTTTTCAATGTAACTGTCACTTCTTATTATGTCACCGGACAATATTTCAGGGCACAGTGGTGATTTGTGGCTTCTGCCGCTGTGTGGACGTCTTTTGAATTTCTGACAATAGACAGACATAGTGGAGAGAAGCTAGACAGAAGGCTACTGGCATAACAACAAATACTAGAGACACCTTTACTGGTTGTCTAAGATGAAAGCAGGGGGGGGGGGTGCATGCGGTTTCCTGGCAACCGTTTCTGCGGTGGCCATTTATCAGAGGCCATTGTGGGTAGGAGAGGGGTTGGAGAAGGGAGTGTTGGAGTGCCTAAATCCTTTTTTACATCTTTAATGTTAGGGTGTCTTTCTCTTTGCAGGCAAGTGCAACACAAAACGAAATAGAGCTATGAGTGAAAGAATGAAAGAGTGTGTTGGTGAAGGAGTGAGTGAGGCTTTCAGATGGAAAGTGTGAATGAAGGAGAGAGATTTTGGGATGGTGAGAGTGAGTGAAGGAAGGAATGAAGGATTAAAAAAGTGGAAGTAGGGCTTTTGCTCAGAGACAGAGGCCTCCTCCCTAGTACAGCACATACAGCACGAGGGCGTGGGCCTGTGGCATTCTGGGAGATTTCTATGGAGTGTTTGTCTCTGTGGCCTGAGTTCTCTGAGACGTGGGCCCCACCATTGACTCCTCTGTTCCTTCTCAGCTTGTGTGTGTGTGTGTGTGTGTGTGTGTGTGTGTGTGTGTGTGTGTGTGTGTGTGTGTGTGTGTGTGTGTGTGTGTGTGTGTGTGTGTGTGTGTGTGTGTGTGTGTGTGTGTGTGTGTGTGTGTGTGTGTGTGTGTGTGTGTGTTAGTGTTAGAGTTGGGTGGTATCCAGATGTACTGTACTATACTGTCATATTGTTTCTGTACCATACTGGGGTATACAGCATTACCGAATGTTCACACAATTACACTGAACAAAGATATAAAAGGCAACACACAACAATTTCAAAGATTTTACTGAGTTACAGTTCATATAGGGAAATCAATCAATTCAAATACATTCATTAGGCCTTAATCTATGGATTTCGCATGACTGGGAAGACAGAAATGTTTCTGTTGGTCACAGACTTACAGGAGCAGCTCAGGGATTCGAACCAACAACCGTTTGGTTACTGGCCCAACGCTCTTAACCACTAGGCTACCTGCCACGTATCTGCTGTAAGAAGCGTGTCTGCTGTAACTGTAATATCTTATGTTTCACCGAGTGGTGGCTGAAAGATGACATGGATAACACAGCTGGCAGGGTTTTTGGTCCATCTGCAAGATAGAACAACTGCCTCCATTAAGACAAGGGGTGGCGGTCTGTGTATATTTGTAAACAACAGCTGGTGCCCGAAATCTAATATTAAGGAAGTCTCAAGGTTTTGCTCGCCTGAGGTAGAATATCTCATGATAAGCTGTAGACCACGATTTTTACCAAGAGAGTTTTAATCTATATTCTTCGTAGCTGTCTATTTACCACCACAAACCGATTCTGTCACTAAGACCGCACTCAATGAGCTGTATAAGGCAATAAGCAAACAGGAAAACGCTCATCCAGAGGCGGCGCTCCTAGTGGCCGGGTACTTTAATGCAGGGAAACTTACACTTGAAGTCGGAAGTTTACATACACCATAGCCAAATACATTTAAACTCAGTTTCTCACAATTCCTGACATTTAATCCTAGTAAAAATTCTCTGTCTTAGGTCAGTTAGGATCACCACTTTATTTTAAGAATGTGAAATATCAGAATAATAGTAGAGACAGTGATTTATTTCAGCTTTTATTTCTTTCATCACATTTCCAGTGGGTCAGACATTTACATACACCCAATTCGTATTTGGTAGCATTGCCTTTAAATTGTCTTAACTTGGGTCAAATGTTTCAGGTAGCCTTCCATAAGCTTCCCACAATAAGTTGGGTGGTGTAACTGAGTCAGGTTTGTAGGCCTCCTTGCTCACACATGCCTTTTGAGGTCAGGTCTTTGTGATGGCCACTCCAAAACCTTGACGTTGTTGTCCCGAAGCCATTTTTCCACAACTTTGAACGTATGCTTGGATTGCTTGCATATGCTTGCATTGTCCATTTGGTAGACCCATTTGCAACCAAGCTTTAACTTCCTGACTGATGTATAGAGATGTTGTTTTAATATATCCACATCATTTTCCATCCTCATGATTCCATCTATTTTGTGAAGTGCACCTGCCCCTCCTGCAGCAAAGCACCCCCACAACATGATATTGCCACCCCAGTGCTTCACGGTTGGGATGGTGTTCTTCGGCTTGCAAGCCTCCCCCTTTTTCCTCCAAACATAACGATGGTCATTATGGCCAAACAGTTCTATTTTTGTTTCATTACATTTACATTTAAGTCATTTAGCAGACGCTCTTATCCAGAGCGACTTACAAATTGGACCAGAGGACATTTCTCCAAAAACTATGATGTTTGTCTCCATGTCCAGTTGCAAACTGTAGGCTGGCTTTTTAATGGCGGTTTTCGAGCAGTGGCTTCTATAGGGCTCGTTTTACTGTGGATATAGATACTTTTGTACCTGTTTCCTCCAGCATCTTCACAAGGTCCTTTGCTGTTGTTCTGGGATTGATTTGCACTTTTCGCACCACAGTACGTTAATCTCTAGGAGACAGAACTCGTCTCCTTCCTGAGCGGTATGACGGCTGCATGGTCCCATGGTGTTATACTTGCGTACTATTGTTTGTACAGATGAACGTGGTACCTTCAGGCATTTGGAAATTGCTCCCAAGGATGAACCAGACTTGTGGAGGTTTAGAATTATTTTTCTGAGGTCTTGGCTGATTTCTTTTGATTTTCCCATGATGTCAAGTAAAGAGGCACTGCGTTTGAGGGTAGGCCTTGAAATACATCCACAGGTACACCTCCAATTGACTCAAATGATGTCAATTAGCCTACCAGAAGCTTCTAAAGCCATGACATCATTTTCTGGAATTTTCCAAGCTGTTTAAAGGCACAGTCAACTTGGTGTATGTAAACTTCTGACCCACTGGAATTGTGATACAGTGAAGAATTATAAGTGAAACAATCTGTCTGTAAACAATTGTTGGAAAAATGTATTGTGTCATGTAGAAAGTAGTCCTAATGTCCACACACACACACACACACACACACACACAATTGTTTACAGCACAAAAATAGCCTATTCCCCCTCAGGAGACTGAAATGATTTGGCATGGGTCCTCAGATCCTCAAAAAGTTCTACAGCTGCACCATCGAGATAATCCTGACTGGTTGCACCACTGCTTGGTATGGCAACTGCTCAGCCTTCGACCAAAAGACACTACAGAAGGTAGTGCGTACGGCCCAGTACATCTAAACCATGCAGTGCCCTATTAGGCAAAACATAGCCCAAAACAAACTGCAAATGCACCCAACAAGATTGTAGTCAAGAGATTGTAGTCATTGAGTGCAAGGAATATGGGACCAAATATGGGACCACTCTAAGGGAATTTGTCCAAATACTTATGACAACTTCAAATGGGGGGACAAGATACACATTGTGCTTTCATTTATATACGGCATAACAGATATGTAAGGAAAATACCCTCAAATAAAGGTGACATTCTATACTGTAGCCTCATATGAAACATTTGATCTCAAATCCAAAGTGATGAAGTATAGAGCCACATTTAAAATGTTAGCTTCACTGTCCAAATACAAATGGAGGGGAGTGTAGCTCAGTGGAAAGTCCCTCTGGTTCTCAGATTATTTCAGTCCATACCAAATCCAGCCCCACCCAACCCAAACCCAACTCAGTTCTGTCCTAGACTGTATATTAGGGTTCTGTCTAGCCCAGCCCTGTCCTAACCCCAGCTGGTCTGATCCTTTATGGAAGGAAGTGGTGCTAATGCAATCTGACTCAGAGGGAAGTTAGTCACAGGACTGACCAGGCTTGTAATCCTTTTCCATTTCCTCCTCGTGGGAGAAAGGAAGAGTGAAAACAAAACACACCAAACAAACCCCTCCTCCCCTCTCTCTGTTTTCTCTGTTCTCTCTCTCCCTCTCATTTCTCGTGGGAGGGGATGGATGTAGGTCCAGTTGTTCCTCATTGTAGAGAGGTTTAGTCATTAGTGGCCAAATGGACTTTCTTTCCTCTCCTCTCTCTGGCAGCGATGGGGGGGGATGAGTCAAGGGAACAATGTTTGGTCATATGTCATCTCTCTGTTTCCAGTACTGTATAAAGGTAGTAGTATACATGGTTTAAGAGCGAGAGGGGTATCAGAGGGTTTCTCTCTCTCGGTGTGTGTTACGAGTCATCCTTTGGTCATGTTGATCTGCTGTCTCACTCTCACGTGTAACAGGATGTGAGCTGACCACCTGCTGGGGGGTGGGGGGCTGCTGTGTGGTTGTGTTTAGGCCAGTGGAGGATTCTCCCTTTTTGTAATTCTGATGTAACACACACACACACACACACACACACACACACACACACACACACACACACACACACACACACACACACACACACACACACACACACACACACACACACACACACACACACACACACACACACACACACACACACACACACACACACACACACACACACACACACCTGTCACTTTGACAGGAAGTCACTTTGACAGGAAGTCACACTTCTCTTGTTTGACAAGCTGGCCTTGTGCCTTCCTCACCTCCCTCTCCCCATCACCCTCTTCTCACACCCCTGCTGTAGTGTGTGTGACATAAGAGTACACCTTACCAGCAATCCAAGTAAACATACCCAGCATGCTCAGCAAGCAGCCCTCAAACGTCCACTTCCTCAGACTGCCAGTGCCACTACTTGTCTTCCTCTTCCGTGTTTGTTGTTTTCGTTTCTTTCTCTCTTATATGTTCTCTCCATCATGAATTTGAGTAAGTGGCTGCCTTGGAGAAGGCGCAGTGCTTCCAGACAGAGGAGGAAGCAGGAGAGAGTGTCTCTTGTTCTGGGTGAGTAGGACAGGATAAATAGCAGAGCTCTCTTCGTTTCTTGTTTCAACTAAAGAAAATAGTAAAGAGGCTAGAATTGCTTTCACTCTGTCTCTGTCTAATCGACAGTACAGTACAGATTAGTCGTTGCTGGCTTCCTCTACAGCGAGTAAACGTTTTTCCCCCACAGAATATTCATGTTCACTTTTAGGGTTGAATTTGATGAGCAAGTTTAAGTATCTTTAAAGTAAATGTGTGTAATTTTGTGTGTAACTTTATTCCAGCATCACGTAAAAACAAATAGCACTGCGTTTTTTTGTGCATGGTGATGTGTGGCTTTGTGTGTGTCTGGCCATGTGTGTGCGTGGTGATGTGTGGGTTTGTGTGTGTCTGGCCATGTGTGTGTGCTGCGTGTGTGTGTGTGTGTTTTGATATACTTCACATTCCTCCAGGGCAATAGCAGCACCTCTGTACGGTTGAACTACATGGTCAAGTGCTCCCAGCCAACCATGGCAGATATCATTATTTCTCTGTTTGGTTCTGGGGATGTTCTCACTGCGTTGTGTAGGGGTTATCTCTGGATCTAGACTATAGAGAACAACAGAAAAGTGGGTTTTGTGTATGTCCCCCCCCTTTGGCCATGTTTCTGCACTAGTTTTCTCGGCCTGTCTTCTGCAGTCTTTCACTGTGTCTGATAGGACTGTGGCTGTGTTTCTGATATTTGACATTCTTCCATGGTTTGATGTTGGAGATGTAGCAGCCCTGCTGGCTGCTGTGCTGTCTTATGTTGTGTTAGACAGATAACCGGTAACCCAACCAAGTCCTCGGCTCCATCCCTACCTTATCTGGCCCTCTTCTTTCCAATGTTGTGTCTAAGCTGTGAGTGTTAGGTTTACAGGTTTCTCTCTCTCTCTCTCTCTCTCTCTCTCTCTCTCTCTCTCTCTCTCTCTCTCTCTCTCTCTCTCTCTCTCTCTCTCTCTCTCTTTCTCTCTCTCTCTCTTTCTCTCTCTCTCTCTCTCTCTCTTATCTCTGTCTCTCTCTCTCTCTCTCTTATCACTGTCTCCCTCCGTAACGTGGGAGGCCTCTGCCCCCCTGTTGCATGCTGGGACAGGGTTTAGACAGAGAACGCTGTGTGTTCCTTCAGCGGAGCACGGTGTATCCCACAGTGCACTGCCCACCACACCCTGGCCCTGCCTTGCTCTCTGCTCCTCTCTCTCTCATTGGTAGTATCCCCCCTTTCCTTCCCTCTCACCCCTCCTCTCACCCTCTGCCCCTGGCCCCCCTCCCCTGCATTCTTCTGTTATTCTCCCTCTCCTCTGTTCAAGAAACTACAGTCAGGAGAGAGAGAGAGGAATGTGAGCTCCATTCCTGGAGTGTTTTTCTTCTTTTTAATGTTTTTGTATCTCGTATTTGGGAGAGATGGCGGAAGGCATAGTGGGAGAGATGGCGGAGCGTGGTCTCAAGCTCAGAGGTAGGACTCTCAACCAGGTGACATAGAACCAGGTAGACAAAGGTCAGTGACACACAGGTGCAGTTTTACTGTAGATAGACAACCTGTGACATGGAGCTGTCATTCACTCTGTGGTTGGGCACTTCAGGATAGTTGGATAGATTGGCTTAGGTGGTTTAGTGAGTCTGTGTCTTAGGTGGGTTACACACCTGTTTACGAAAGTGTGACGCAGCTGCTGCTGCAGAGATCTCAACGCAGCTGTTCACTCTGTGTGTGTGTGTGTGTGTGTGTGTGTGTGTGTGTGTGTGTGTGTGTGTGTGTGTGTGTGTGTGTGTGTGTGTGTGTGTGTGTGTGTGTGTGCTTTCTTGCCTTTACATAAGGGGATTCAGCATATTCAATAGTATAGCGTGACAATTGCATAGTTTCACTCCATGGACCTTTTGTGTGCATTGAACTTTACTTTGCGTAGTCTGCACCTCTGATTTCATATTGTGGTTAGACATGATGATTTGATTCTTATTCATAACTGCTTGCCTTACAACCTTTATTTTGACTGCATGGGAAATATATACAGTTGAAGTCAGAAGTTTACATACGCTTAGGTTGGAGTCATTAAAATTGTTTTTCAACCACTTGACAATTTCTTGTTAACAAATTATAGTTTTGGCAAGTTGGTTAGGACATCTACTTTGCATGACACAAGTAATTTTCCAACAATTGTTTACAGACAGAGTATTTCACTTATAATTCACTGTATCACTGTAGTTGGTCAGAAGTTTACACACACTAAGTTGACTGTGCCTTTAAACAGCTTGGAAAATTCCAGAAAATGATGTAATCGCTTTAGAAGCTTCTGATAGGCTAATTGACATCATTTGAGTCAATTGGAGGTGTACCTGTGGATGTATTTCAAGGCCTACCTTCAAAATCAGTGCCTTTTTGCTTGACATCATGGGAAAATCAAAATAAAATCAGCCAAGACCTCAGAAACAAAATTGAAGACTTCACAAGTCTGGTTCATCCTTGGGAGAAATTTCCAAACGCCTGAAGGTACCACGATCATCTGTACAAACAATAATACGCAAGTATAAACACCTTGGGACCACGCAGCCGTCATACCACTCAGGAAGGAGACGCGTTCTGTCTCCTAGAAATGAATGTACTTTGGTGTGAAAAGTGCACATCAATCCCAGAACAACAGCAAAAGACCTTGTGAAGATGTTGGAGGAAACGGGTACAAAATTATCTATATCCACAGTAAAACGAGTCCTATATCGACATAACCTGAAAGGCCGCTCAGCAAGGAAGAAGCCACTGCTCGAATACCGCCATGAAAAGCCAGACTACGGTTTGCAACTGCACATGGGGACAAAGATCCTACTTTTTGGAGAAATGTCCTCTGGTCTGATGAAACAAAAATATAACTGTCTGGCCAAAATGACAATCTTTATGTTTGGAGGAAAGCGGGTGAAGCTTGCAAGCCGAAGAACACCATTCCAACCGTGAAGCACGGGGGTGGCAGCATCATGTTTTGGGGGTGCTTTGCTGCAAGAGGAACTGGTGCACTTCACAAAATAGATGGTATCATGAAGTGAGAAAATTATGTGGATATATTGAAGCAACATCTCAAGACATCAGTCTGGAAGTTAAAGCTTGTTCGCAAATCGGTCTTCCAAATGGACAATGACCCCAAGCATACTTCCAAAGTTGTGGCAAAATAGCTGAAGGACAACATAGTCAAGGTATTGGAGTGACCATCACAAAGCCCTGACCTCAATCCCATAGAACATTTGTGGGCAGAACTGAAAAAGCGTGTGTGAGCAAGGAGACCTCCAAACCTGACTAAGTTACACCAGCTCAGTCAGGAGGAATGGGCCAAAATTCACCCAACTTATTGTGGGAACCTTGTGGAAGGCTACCTGAAACATTTGACCCAAGTTAAGACAATTTAAAGGCAATGCTACCAAATACGAATTGAGTGTGTGTAAACTTCTGATCCACTGGGAATGTGATGAAAGAAATAAAAGCTGAAATAAATAATTTTCTACTATTATTCTGACATTTCACATTCTTAAAATAAAGTGGTGATCCTAACTGACTTAAGACAGGGAATTTTTACTGAGTTTAAATGTATTTGGCTAAGGTGTATGTAAACTTCTGACTGTATTTTTAACATAGTCAGTTGTTGCTTCTGTGGTTTTGAGATGGAATACTTTCAGCAGCCAGAGAGTTTATCATTCTGCTGTGTGTCAGGAGAAACCTTCTCACCTGTAAATTACACCATACCTACCTCCTCATCTACACACACGGGGGTGTTTTTGAAAAGGACTAAGTGGGGATATCGGTTAATCTTCCCGGACACAAGGAGTGTTTTCCCTACAAATTCCCCAATCCCGGCAGCGGAGCATCGACAGTTCTGGGTCGGGCAAGCTTGGGCAAGTGTCTGGTTGGTGGGGGTGGAATGCGTGGGAAATGATGTGAATGCTATACATTCCACACGTCCCACAAAGTCAAAATATAACACCGTTGAGCTGTGAACAGGGGGACAAGGGGTGCGTGTGTGTCTGTGTGTTTGTGTGTCTGTGTGGATGATGTAGTGAGGCATGGGTTGAAGAGTCCGTGCATAGTGCATCATCATTTGTCCGTGCAAACGATGATTGATAGTTAGTTCAACAATAACATCTTATATGCAGATGCAGTGTGCGTGTGCGAGCGTTCTTTGTGCTCGTCTGCGTCAGCGTTGTATCTGGTTGTTGGGCATACATAGGGCATACCACCCATTGAGCCCTCTGTTAGGGTCAGTTGTACACAGGTCAGGTCAGGGCAGGGGTGGAGCTAGACTGACGGATATATGTCCTAACAGCTGTGTTGTTTTTAAAACTTTACAAGGTGAAGTTTACCCGGGAGGGACGGTACCTTTTATGACATAGTCTTCTGTTAGAAAGTGTTTCTCTTCACGGCTCAGACACAAGGGACTGGTTTAGTGCCCAGTGACACAAGACCTGGGAGAAGCATACAATGTACACTGAACTGTACTGAAAGCCTTAAATGGTTCAAATGCCACTCAACCTCATACAAAAAGTTGCCTACACTGTTTAGTTTATTGGCTAGTGCTGTCAAACAATTAAAACATTTGATCAAGTTCATTGCCAGATTTGCTGTGATTAACCTCTTGGTCCTACCTGGCACGCAGGCGTCCCATCTAGAGCTCTGGAAATGCAAATGCGCTACGCTAAATGGTAATAGTATTAGTTAATTCAATACCCTGCATGTGTATTTTAATGAACGTTTGAGTTTTAAAGCTACACTCGTTGTGAATCCAGGCAACAAGTCAGATTTTTAAAATGCTTTTCGGCGAAAGCATGAGAAGCTATTATCTGATAGCATGTAACACCCCAAAAGACCCGCAGGGGACGTAAACAAAATAATTAGCATAGTCGTCGCTACACAAACCGCACAAATAAAATATAAAACATTCATTACCTTTGACCATCTTCTTTGTTGGCACTCCTAGATGTTCCATAATCACTATTAGGTCTTTGTTTCGATTAAATCGGTCCATATATAGCCTAGATATCGATCTATGAAGACTGTGTGATAAACGGAAAAAAATAGCGTTTCATAACGTAACGTCATTTTTTAAAATTCAAAAAGTCGACGATAAACTTTCACAAAACACTTCGAAATACTTTTGTAATGCAACTTTAGGTATTAGTACACGTTAATAAGCGATAAAATTCATCAGGAGGCGATGTCAATTCTATAGGTGTCTGTTTCGGAAAAATGTCTTGCAGAGAGCTCGACCAAAACATCCGGTCGGAGACCGGAGGGAATCGATTCCCTTGATTCGGTCAGACCAAGAATCAATTGTGAATCAAATGACAAGACTCTAGACAACGTGTGGAAGCTGTAGGCACTGAAACCTCGGTCTCATGTAATTCGATTCACTTTGAACAATTCCTTGAAGTCGCGGATGGATATTTATTTCCATTTTCAGTGATCAGATATTCCTGCACTTTTCGATGAAACGCATGTTCTGTTATAGTCACAGCCGTGATTTAACCAGTTTTATAAACATCTGAGTGTTTTCTATCCACACATACTAATCATATGCATATACTATATTCCTAGCCTGAGTAGCAGGGCGCTGAAATGTTGCGCGATTTTTAACAGAATGTTCGAAAAAGTAGAGGGTTGACTTAACAGGTTAATCATGATTCATCGCAAATTCAGAATTTGCTCAAATGGAGCTGTAATTGAAAGATTTTTATACAAAAAGCATTACAGAAATATTTGCCGTCTTGATTTTGCCCAAAGTAACGATAAGTCAAATCTGTTAAATCGATAAAGCACACGTTCTTTAACCTCAATGTCAACTTGTTTTGACCTCACATTGCTATTTTTAGTTTGATAGATTCTGGATTTCGGATGTTTGCAGTGTATTTTGAATACCTTTCAACACTAAAATGACAAAACGTTAACTTTAGTTAACTGATTAGCTCTGACAGCACTACTGTAGACACATTTCAGGTTATTGATGGAATTCCCTCTCGTCTAAAACAGTCCTGGCTGTGCTTAACCTGCAGTGAGATAAAGATAGAATCATCAGAAATGATGTCCTCTCTGTTTTCCCTGGTCCCAGGGCTCCTTGTGTTGATGTGAGTGTTGCTGCCATGGAAACTACAGTGGGGCAAAAAAGTATTTAGTCAGCCACCAATTGTGCAAGTTCTCCCACTTAAAAAGATGAGAGGCCTGTAATTTTCATCATAGGTACACTTCAACTATGACAGACAAAATGAGAAAAAAAATCCAGAAAATCACATTGTAGGATTTTTAATGAATTTATTTGCAAATTATGGTGGAAAATAAGTATTTGGTCAATAACAAAAGTTTATCTCAATACTTTGTTATATACCCTTTGTTGGCAATGACAGAGGTCAAACATTTTCTGTAAGTCTTCACAAGGTTTTCACACACTGTTGCTGGTATTTTGGCCCATTCCTCCATGTAGATCTCCTCTAGAGCAGTGATGTTTTGGGGCTGTTGCTGGGCAACACAGACTTTCAACTCTCTCAAAAGATTTTCTATGGGGTTGAGATCTGGAGACTGGCTAGGCCACTCCAGGACCGTTGAAATGCTTCTTACGAAGCCACTCCTTCATTGCCCGGGCGGTGTGTTTGGGATCATTGTCCTGCTGAAAGACCCAGCCACGTTTCATCTTCAATGCCCTTGCTGATGGAAGGAGGTTTTCACTCAAAATCTCATGATACATGGCCCCATTCATTCTTTCCTTTACACGGATCAGTCGTCCTGGTCCCTTTTCAGAAAAACAGCCCCAAAGCATGATGTTTCCACCCCCATTTCCACCCCCATGCTTCACAGTAGGTATGGTGTTCTTTGGATGCAACTCAGTATTCTTTGTCCTCCAAACACGACGAGTTGAGTTTTTACCAAAAAGTTATATTTTGGTTTCATCTGACCATATGACATTCTCCCAATCTTCTTCTGGATCATCCAAATGCTCTCTAGCAAACTTCAGACGGGCCTGGACATGTACTGGCTTAAGCAGGGGGACACGTCTGGCACTGCAGGATTTGAGTCCCTGGCGGCGTAGTGTGTTACTGATGGTAGGCTTTGTTACTTTGGTCCCAGCTCTCTGCAGGTCATTCACTAGGTCCCCCTGTGTGGTTCTGGGATTTTTGCTCACCGTTCTTGTGATCATTTTGACCCCATGGGGTGAGATCTTGCGTGGAGCCCCAGATCGAGGGAGATTATCAGTGGTCTTGTATGTTTTCCATATCCTAATAATTGCTCCCACAGTTGATTTCTTCAAACCAAGCTGCTTACCTATTGCAGATTCAGTCTTCCCAGCCTGGTGCAGGTCTACAATTTTGTTTCTGGTGTCCTTTGACAGCTCTTTGGTCTTGGCCATAGTGGAGTTTGGAGTGTGACTGTTTGAGGTTGTGGACAGGTGTCTTTTATACTGATAACAAGTTCAAACAAGTGCCATTAATACACGTAACAAGTGGAGGACAGAGGAGCCTCTTAAAGAAGAAGTTACAGGTCTGTGAGAGCCAGAAATGTTGCTTGTTTGTAGGTGACCAAATACTTATTTTCCACCATAATTTGCAAATAAATTCATTAAAAATCCTACAATGTGATTTTCTGGATTTGTTTTCTCATTTTGTCTGTCATAATTGAAGTGTACCTATGATGAAAATTACAGGCCTCTCATCTTTTTAAGTGGGAGAACTTGCACAATTGGTGGCTGACTAAATACTTTTTTGCCCCACTGTATGTCTTATTTGGTTGTAGGTCTCTATTTCAGCCCTTGTTACGCTCCTCTCCATCATGTCTTGAATTTTATATTTACATTTTAGTCATTTAGCAGACACTCTTAACCAGAGCAACTTACAGGAGCAATTATGGTTAACTGCCTTGCTCAAGGGGACATCGATAGATTTTTCACTTAGTCGGCTCAGGGATTCAAACCAGGTTACGCTCTTAACTGAAAATGACCAGAGAAAGAGTGACTGGACTGTTTTGGTTTGTGTTGCATGGTCACACACACACACTGTATGTTATGTCTGTGTCTCTCCTTCATGAACGATTCGATACGCATCTATATTAGAGGTCGACCGATTAATCGGAATGGCCGATTTAATTAGGGCCGATTTCAAGTTTTCATAACAATCGGAAATCGGTATTTTTGGGATCCGATTTCCGATTATTTTTTTAAATGTAATTTTTGTTTAAAAACAATTATACCTTTTATTTAACTAGGCAAGTCCGTTAAGAACACATTCTTATTTTCAATGACTGCCTAGGAACTGTGGGTTAACTGCCTTGTTCAGGGTCAGAACGACAGATTTTCACCTTGTCAGCTCAGGGTTCCAATCTTGCAACCGCACAGTTAACTAGTCCAATGCTCTAACCAATGCACTCCACGAGTAATCTGCCTGTTATGCGAATGCAGTAGAAGCCAAGGTAAATTGCTAGCTAGCATTTAAACTAATCTTCTAAAAAACACAATCATAATCACTAGTTATAACTACTAATCCAGTTTAGCAGGCAATATTAACTAGGTGAAATTGTCTCATTTATCTTGCGTTCATTGCACGCAGAGTCAGGGTATATGCAAGTTTGGGCTGCCTGGCTCATTGCGAACTAATTTGCCAGAATTTTACGTAATTATGACATACATTGAAGGTTCTGCAATGTAACTGTTACGAATCCCTTTTGGCCCGACAGTCTAGGGGGGATGGTAATGAGACCCGTAACATAACTCATGCAAATTATTATTGTGACAAAGTAAAAGTGTGAACGAAATAACCACGACAACAGAAATCTACCGTCAAACTCTAGGTTTATTTATAAACACACGGTAATGGGGGAGCAGGAAAAGGGGCTGAGCTGGACCCAAGGAAAGAAACAATAAGTATACAAAAACACACCCCTAAGCTAGACTAGCCTACTTTAACAACAGCTAACTAACTAACCAAAAATACAGTGGGTGGTCCGCCCAGTTCTAACTAGTGTATTTAACAAAGTTCACCTACGGGTAGTGTATGCCCATGGGCGACTTGTCTTGGTTTCCCCCTTTTCCCACCAGCAACAAACAAATACCATAACCAAAAATAATACTCACAGGTGATGACAAAGTGCTATGAAGTGCTTTAAACAAAAGAGAGGTTAAGACACAAAGCGAGAGCTGGCCAAGGACGGCACGTTCAAGAGTTTTGGAGAGAAAAGAAAGAAGGGATACTGGTCTGTAGTTGTTGACATCGGAGGGATCGAGTGTAGGTTTTTTCAGAAGGGGTGCAACTCTCGCTCTCTTGAAGACGGAAGGGACGTAGCCAGCGGTCAGGGATGAGTTGATGAGCGAGGTGAGGTAAGGGAGAAGGTCTCCGGAAATGGTCTGGAGAAGAGAGGAGGGGATAGGGTCAAGCGGGCAGGTTGTTGGGCGGCCGGCCGTCACAAGACGCGAGATTTCATCTGGAGAGAGAGGGGAGAAAGAGGTCAGAGCATAGGGTAGGGCAGTGTGAGCAGAACCAGCGGTGTCGTTTGACTTAGCAAACGAGGATCGGATGTCGTCGACCTTCTTTTCAAAACGGTTGACGAAGTCATCTGCAGAGAGGGGAGGGGGGGGCTTCAGGAGGGAGGAGAAGGTGGCAAAGAGCTTCCTAGGGTTAGAGGCAGATGCTTGGAATTTAGAGTGGTAGAAAGTGGCTTTAGCAGCAGAGACAGAGGAGGAAAATGTAGAGAGGAGGGAGTGAAAGGATGCCAGGTCCGCAGGGAGGCGAGTTTTCCTCCATTTCCGCTCGGCTGCCCGGAGCCCTGTTCTGTGAGCTCGCAATGAGTCGTCGAGCCACGGAGCGGGAGGGGAGGACCGAGCCGGCCTGGAGGATAGGGGACATAGAGAGTCAAAGGATGCAGAAAGGGAGGAGAGGAGGGTTGAGGAGGCAGAATCAGGAGATAGGTTGGAGAAGGTTTGAGCAGAGGGAAGAGATGATAGGATGGAAGAGGAGAGAGTAGCGGGGGAGAGAGAGCGAAGGTTGGGACGGCGCGATACCATCCGAGTAGGGGAAGTGTTGGATGAGAGCGAGAGGGAAAAGGATACAAGGTAGTGGTCGGAGACTTGGAGGGGAGTTGCAATGAGGTTAGTGGAAGAACAGCATCTAGTAAAGATGAGGTCGAGCGTATTGCCTGCCTTGTGAGTAGGGGGGGAAGGTGAGAGGGTGAGGTCAAAAGAGGAGAGGAGTGGAAAGAAGGAGGCAGAGAGGAATGAGTCAAAGGTAGACGTGGGGAGGTTAAAGTCGCCCAGAACTGTGAGAGGTGAGCCGTCCTCAGGAAAGGAGCTTATCAAGGCATCAAGCTCATTGATGAACTCTCCGAGGGGACCTGGAGGGCGATAAATGATAAGGATGTTAAGCTTGAAAGGGCTGGTAACTGTGACAGCATGGAATTCAAAGGAGGCGATAGACAGATGGGTAAGGGGAGAAAGAGAGAATGACCACTTGGGAGAGATGAGGATGCCGGTGCCACCACCCCGCTGACCAGAAGCTCTCGGGGTGTGCGAGAACACGTGGGCGGACGAAGAGAGAGCAGTAGGAGTAGCAGTGTTATCTGTGGTGATCCATGTTTCCGTCAGTGCCAAGAAGTCGAGGGACTGGAGGGAGGCATAGGCTGAGATGAACTCTGCCTTGTTGGCCGCAGATCGGCAGTTCCAGAGGCTACCGGAGACCTGGAACTCCACGTGGGTCGTGCGCGCTGGGACCACCAGATTAGGGTGGCCGCGGCCACGCGGTGTGGAGCGTTTGTATGGTCTTTGCAGAGAGGAGAGAACAGGGATAGACAGACACATAGTTGACAGGCTACAGAAGAGGCTACGCTAATGCAATATTTAGACTTCGGGATGCCACCCGTTAGATAAAATACCGAACGGTTCGGTATTTCACTGAAATAATAAACGTTTTATTTTCGAAATGATAGTTTCCGGATTCGATCATATTAATGACCAAGGGCTTGTATTTCTGTGTGTTATTATGTTATAATTAAGTGTGATTTGATAGAGCAGTCTGACTGAGCAGCAGCAGGCCCGTAATCATTCATTCAAACAGCACTTTTGTGCGTTTTGCCAGCAGCTCTTTGCAAGCACAGCTCCGGCTGGTGAAACCAATGTGAAATGGCTAGCTAGTTAGCTGGGTGTGCGCTAATACTGTTTCAAACGTCACTCGCTTTTAGATTTGGAGTAGTTAATCCCCTTGCGCTGCAAGGACCGTGGCTTTTGTGGAGCGATGGGTAACGATGCTTCGAGTGTGGCTGTTGTCGATGTGTTCCTGGTTCGAGCCCAGGTAGGGGCGAGGAGGGGGACGGAAGCTATACTGTTACACTGGCAATATTATAGTGCCTATAAGAACATCCAATAGTCAAAGGTATATGAAATACAAATGGTATAGAGAGAAATAGTCCTAGAAATACGATATTAACTACGGCCTAAAACCTCTTACCTTGGAATATTGAAGTCTCATGTTAAAAGGAACCACCAACTTTCATATGTTCTCATGTTCTGAGCAAGGACCTTAAACGTGAGCTTTTTTACATGGCACATATTTTACATGGCACATATTACTTTCTTCTCCAACACTTTGTTTTTGCATTATTTAAACCAAATTGAACATGCTTCATTATTTATTTGAGGCTAAATTGATTGTATTGATGTTTTATATTAAGTTAAGTGTTAATTCAGTATTGTTGTTCAGTATTGTTGTAATTGTCATTATTACAAATAAAAAAATTGGCCGATTTAATCGGTATTGGCTTTTTTGTCCTCCAATCGGTCGACCTCTAATCTAGATACAAGGGCTTTGATACGGTACAGGGACGATATGTTTTAGTTTGAAACAAATCGGTGCAATTAGTTTTGATTAGGGTACCGATTGGATGCGATTCGGGACAATATATTTTTTACATGAACACCTTCATTTTCCTTTTTAAATGAATATTTGCTGCTGATGGGAGCTCAGGAGCGGGCCTCTCTCAGATTACTTTTCTAAGCTGTGTGTTGTGTGTTAGTTGATGTGTGAGTGTGTAACTTCATGTAGCTTTAGCTTTTTCCTCTGCAGAGGTGTGTGTGTGTGTGTGTGTGTGTGTGTGTGTGTGTGTGTGTGTGTGTGTGTGTGTGCGTGTGTGAAGACCGTCCCCACGTCTGTGTGTGAGAGAAGACCGTCCCCAGTCCCCACCTCTGTGTGTGTGGGTTCCCTGCAGTGCTTTGGGTCATTAGCTATCAGATCAGTGAGCTGTAAGAGGAGTCCTGTGGGACTTGTCTTCCTGATGTAATCACTACTTCCTGTTTCACTGGCAGGCAGATTGGAAGAAGGCCTTTCCTCTCAGAGCGGATAGCCGTGTGTGTGTTCTTACCATCATCGTCTGGTTTCACTGGTTTCGTGTCCGATTGTATACTAGTGTGTATATGTTAGAGGGAGTGTGTGTAATATGATGACTGATGCATACTCCAAAGGGAGTGTTTGATTAATACACACTGCTCAGCTTCCCCACATCCGTTCAATAGCAGGTATATAGCTCATTTCTAGGTGGACAGATTTGGGCTGTGGCGGTCATTACATTTTGCCAGACGGTTATTGTCATGCAGAAGAACAGTTATCTGGCTATGCTCCCTGCCATAGGCTGTACGCTAGATCATTTAGCTGACAAGATATGCTCATAAGTCCCTTGATATTATATGGTTTTATAGTAAGAAGAATATAATTGAACTTAGCTGAATAAAATTGCAAGGATATTTTTCCCATTCCGAAGCGTGTGTGCTATGACGTGGCCATGTTGAACGTAAAAGGGATCACTTGAAACAGGTCTTGTATGCTAGATTTAGAGTTATTTGGCAACTTTATTTGTGAATGAAACAAACCTTAGAATGTCTTAGAAATCAGAGCATATATGGGCTGCATGGAGCGACTATCTGCTATTGATTTGAGAAAGAAGCAGAAAAAGCTTGTTCTGTTCCTTGCTTCAGGCTGCACAGCTGTTCTCTCATCAACTGATTTTCACCCATCAGACTATTCTCAATTTAACCTTGTCTTTACTAATATATAAAATGTGTTTTGATTTAGAATGGTCCATTGTCAAATGGGCAGGAACAAGGACAGGGGGAAAAGACATGTAGGTAGGCTATGTATTGTATAACGGCATAATCATTAGTTTAATTCCCTTATTTTTCCGGGCTTGGGCTCTTATATAGGCCAATGTGTAAGGGTGTTTTTGAAATAATCTTCACTTTAGAAAGCACTGTCCATTTCATTGTGTTAGGCTTTGAAACAACATCCACAACAACCTTGTTTTCCACTCAGTTCAAATCTGTTGTTGAACTTCTTTCTTCAAATTGATCAATCACAGTGAGGTGAGTTTTAAGAGCATGATACTGTTTTGATGATAAGTGTTTGATGTGATTTTCCCATTGCATTTACGTTGATGTCAGTGTTTAGAGGGACAATAGAGCCCTGAGTACCAGGCCATTAGGACCTGATGGAGGGACAATAGAGCCTTGGGTACCAGGCCATTAGGACCTGATGGTAATTAGCGAGTTGGTTACTACTGTTGTGTCTTTGGCTATGCCGGATTAAGTGATATGACATGCTATTCTATAAAATCCTTTCTCTGTAATTAATATCACCTGATTGAGCTCATCATGTAAATGTAATTAACTAGAAAGTCGGGGCACCACAAAAAATATTTATAGAGCAGTTATCTTCTGAATAAACTCTTAACTTGTTGAATCTAGGGGTCATTTTTTTATTTTTGGAAAAATAACGTTCCCAAAGTAAACGGGCTATTTTTCAGGACCAGATGCTAGAATATGCATATTATTGACAGCTTAGGATAGAAAACACTCTAAAGTTTACAAAACTGTAAAGGTATTGTCTGTGAGTGTAACAGAACTGATATTGCAGGCAAAAGAATGAGAAACATCCAATCAGGAACGCAGCGGTTTCTAAATAAGAGTCCCTTCCTATGCTTCCCTATTGAGCAGTGAATGGGATATCAACGAGATTCCTATTTCTATGGCTTCCTCAATGTGTCTAGTATCACAAGACATAGTTTCAGGCTTTTATTTTGAAAAATGAGCCTGAGCGACAACATTGCGTCAGTGTCCACCTGATGGCTCATTGTGTATTTCTCGCGCAAAAGACAGAGGTAGCCATTTTTCCACCCGGTCTTACTGAAAAAAGCTCTGTCCCGGTTCATATATTATCGAATAGATATTTGAAAAACACCTTGAGGCTTGATTATAAACAACGTTTGCCATGTTTCTGTCGATATTATGGAGCTAATTTGGAATATTTTTCGGCGTTGTCGTGACCGCAATTTCCGGTTGTTTTCGGAGCTATTTTTGGCTAAAAAAATAATATTTTTGGAAAAAATAAACATTTGCTATCTAACTGGGAGTCTCGTGAGTGAAAACATCCGAAGCTCATCAAAGGTAAACAATTTAATTTGATTGCTTTTCTGATTTTCGTGACCAGATTGCCTGCTGCTAGCTAGGCATAATGCTTAGCTAGGCTATCAATACATTTACACAAATGCTTGTCTTACTTTGGCTGTAAAGCATATTTTCAAAATCTGAGATGACAGGGTGATTAACAAAAGGCTAAGCTGTGTTTGAATATATTTCACTTGTGATTTCATGAATATGAATGTTTTCTAGTAAGATTTTTTTGTCCGTTGCGTTATGCTACTTATAGTGTCAGTTGATGACAATTCTCCCGGATCCGGGATGGGTAGTTACAAGAGGTTTTTAAGACCTAGTAATAATTTACATCAATAGCAGTCAATATTAATCGTCACCTTATTTCAGTCTCATCTGAAAGTTGTAAATTCTTGGATATCTTCACAAACCCTGGCTAACAAGTTGAATCAGCAAATTGAGTTTAATCCTACCCCCTACTTTTTCGAACATTCTGTTAAAAATCGCGCAACATTTCAGCGTCTTGCTACTCATGCCAGATATATAGTATATACATATGATTAGTATGTGTGGATAGAAAACACTCTGACGTTTCTAAAACGGGTTAAATCACGGCTGTGACTATAACAGAACGTGCGTTTCATCGAAAAGCGCAGGAAAATCTGATCACTGAAAATTGGAAAGTATATCAATGCGCCACTTGCATGTATTGTTGAATGGAAACCAAATTACCTGGAGCCGAGATTGCAATTCCTATAGCTTCCACACGATGTCACCAGTCTTGTCATTTGCCTGGGCTTTGTTTCTTGGTCAAACAAACAAGAGACAGCCCATTTCTTCCGGTCTCCGACAGGATGTTTTGGTCTTGAAATATCCGGACATTAGTTCAAGACGTGGAGCTATTGAATATACATCGCCCCGTGATCAAGTTGATAGATTATTAACGTTTACTAATACCTAAAGTTGCATTACAAAAGTATTTCGAAGTGTTTTGTGAAAGTTTATCGTCGACTTTTTTAATTTAAAAAAATTATGTTGCGTTATAAAACCCTGTTTTTTTCCTTGATCACACAGTCTTCATAGATCGATATCTAGGCTATATATGGACCGATTTAATCGAGAAAAAAAAGACCCAATAGTGATGTTTATGGGACATCTAGGAGTGCCAACAAAGAAGATCGTCAAAGGTAATGAATGTTTTATATTTTATTTCTGCTTTTTGTGTAGCGCCGACTATGCTAATTATTTCGTTTACGTCCCCTGCTGGTCTTTTGGGGTGTTGCATGCTATCAGATAATAGCTTCTCATGCTTTCGCCGAAAAGCATTTTAAAAATCTGACTTGTTGGCTGGATTCACAACGAGTGTAGCTTTAATTCAGTACCCTGCATGTGTGTTTTAATGAACGTTTGAGTTTTAACGAGTGCTATTAGCATTTAGCGTAACGCATTTGCATTTCCAGATGTCTAGATGGGACGCCTGCGTGTCGGGTGGACGTAAGAGGTTAATGAATATGATGTCAGTTCGGTTGTCATCTGAGACATTCTCATCAATGATAGGAAGACATAAACTGTACAGTGGAAAGTCTACACATTATAGTTATCAGATTCACATGGAATTGTTGAGCAATTTAAAATGTTTGAATATGAAATTATTTGTGAGGGGATGAAATGTGATTTTAGCTTCTAAAATGTGAGAATTGTGTTTTCATGAGTGAATTAGGCCCGAATCAGTGGCCCGCCCACGGGAAGAGACATTGGTTATAAACTATGAAACACGCCCTCCTCTCCCTTCCTATATAAAGCCTTGACGTCAATTTAACTTCCGGTACAGGGGACATTAAGGCGACGGCCTTGATGTCAGAAGGGTTCAGATAACTACAGAGCAAAGCCAATCTCAGCTACCTAACGAAATTAGCATTGAAGTCCCACTTGAAGAGGACGGTCGACACGTCGGATATGATGAATTTCAACAATACCAGCCAGAATATAGCATGAGCATATAAGCATGGCAACGGGGTATGAACTTTGAACTCTGATTCACTCCAGCCGCCAAGCGTAGACTGGGAAAGGACAGACAGAGTATACCGTCTACCACACAACGACGTTATTACAATGTATCCAATTTACCACCAGAGACATTATTCCGAGGACAGGAAGATCTCTGTTGGCCAACCCGACCAGCATCTACAACCAGCCTATTGAAGCGAGTAAATATTTAGAATGCATAAGATCCTGTATTTACGATAGAGTAGCTGCCTACGGACCGATAGAGACATCGCTTCTCCCTTTGTTCTTCAGTCTTCCCGCTCTTTCACTCAAACCCAACCCCCATTCTTTGTGTAACCAGCTGTCATATCTATTCCGTCCGCTCGGGACGTTTTCCTTTATGACATAATTTGTAATCAGGGTATGATTAATTCTGTGTGATTAGTTAGGTATTTCATAAATAAATAATTAAGTACCAACACATATGTTCAACTGGTTGGATTACCAAAATATGGTTCATTTCTCACCACCTTCTGATGTTCCCAGAATCTCCATGTTAAAACCAAGTGATATTCAATAGTCACATAAGTAGGGTAGAGAGAGGAATACAGGGGGAGAGGTATTTATGACTGTCATAAACCAACCCCCAGGCCAGCATCATGACACTACCAACACATGTCCAGAGAGCATAAGAGGAGATAACCGTGACTCAACGGTCATGTGGAATTTTACTGCGGTCAGGAAATTTTGTCAGCCTGTGATTGTCATGCAAATAACCAGTGGTCTCATGGTAATTTACCACTAAAATAAACACATTTAGCATCTCCTGGCTTCCACGCATAGCCTGCAAGCCACTGTATCAGACCTTTTGAACAGCTAAATTTGAAAAAGTCAAATACATCTATTTAATATAGCCTACACCATCACAATCAATCCATTATTTATTTTAGACAGGTCTATGAAACATGATATAAAGAAAATGTAGCCTATTTCAGAAGAACTAGGCTACATCTGTTACCACCTCAGTCATCGGCTTCATCGTATGTACATATCCCAACCAGAAGCCATGAATTACAGGTAACGTCCGCACTGAGCTAAAGGCTAGAGCTGCCGCTTTCAAGGAGTGGGACACTAATCCGGACGCTGTCAGAGTGTGCGCAACTGGTCGAATGAAGTCCTCTCACCCTCTCATCCTCCCCCTAGTCCCTGTCCTCTCATCCTTCCCCGAGCCCCTGACCTCTCACCCTCTCATCCTCCCCCTAGCCCCTGTCCTCTCCTCTCATCATCTCACCCTTCCCCTATTCCCTGACCTCTCACCCTCTCATCCTCTCCCTAGCCCCTGACCTCTCACCCTCTCACCCTTCCCCTATTCCCTGACCTCTCACCCTCTCATCCTCCCGCTAGCCCCTGACCTCTCACCCTCTCATCCTCCCGCTAGCCCCTGTCCTCTCACCCTCTCACCCCTCCCCTTGCCACTGTCCTCTCACCCTCACGCCCATCTCACTCTTCCCCTAGTCACCTCCCTGGGGCACATTCCTGTCTTTATACCCCTGCTCTGTGAGCCAGCGGTGCTCACACATAGTCCACACATCTTGAACAAAGGAGTTGCCGACCCTTCGGGCTGGTGATCATAACCTTTGACCTCTGGTGTTCTCCTCCCCCCAAATACATGGATGTTGTTTAACACCCAAAATACATGGATGTGCCTGGGGTGGGGGGAAATGTAGGGTGATTTCTCTCACAGACCAGACAGACCAGACAGACAGACATAGTTGAATGAACTCCTCTGACAGACAGCCTGTGGTGGTCATTATTGAGAAACGACTGACAGCTCAATGAGGGGCTTATATTGAAATATACATTTCAGCTGACTGACAGGTGTGGGATAGAACCAACTTAACTGACAGATCAGGGAAGCGGACTATGACAGTAGTGGGCGTAATTGCCACTGTGGTTGACAGTTGAGAGACCCCTGAGGTTGTAGGGATGGAACTACATAATATAGTCATTAAACAAGTAAAATCACCTGACATACTGCTTGTAAAATCACCTGACATACCTTAGTAGAAAACCTGGCAGGCAGTTAGCTTAGTGGTTAGAACGTTGGGCCAGTAACTGAAAGGCTGCTGGATTGAATCCCTGTGCTGACAAGGTAAAAATCTGTCGTTCTGCCCCTGTTCCCCAGGCGCCGAAGACGTGGATGTTGATTATAGCAGCCCCCCCGCACCTTTCTGAATCAGAGGGGTTGGGTTAAATGCGGAAGACACATTTCAGTTGAATACATTCAGTTTCCCCTTCTACACAATGAGACCATATTAGAAACCTGACCTACTGCCTTCTACACAATGAGACCTTATTAGAAACCTGACCTACTGCCTTCTACACAATGAGACCTTATTAGAAACCTGACCTACTGCCATCGACACAGTGAGACCTTATTAGAAACCTGACCTACTTCCTTCTACACAATGAGACCTTATTAGAAACCTGACCTACTGCCTTCTACACAATGAGACCTTATTAGAAACCTGACCTACTGCCTTCTACACAACGAGGCCTTATTAGAAACCTGACCTACTGCCTTCTACACAATGAGACCTTATTAGAAACCTGACCTACTGCCATCTACACAATGAGACCTTATTAGAAACCTGACCTACTGCCATCTACACAATGAGACCTTATTAGAAGCCTGACCTACTGCCTTCTACACAGTGAGACCTTATTAGAAACCTGACCTACTGCCTTCTACACAATGAGACCTTATTCGAAACCTGACCTACTGCCATCTACACAATGAGACCTTATTAGAAACCTGACCTACTGCCATCTACACAATGAGACCTTATTAGAAACCTGACCTACTGTCTTCTACACAGTGAGACCTTATTAGAAACCTGACCTACTGCCTTCTACACAACGAGACCTTATTAGAAACCCTGCTGGAGAGAACAGAAGACAAGAGAGGTGGGGAGGAAAGAAGGAATAGAATGTGAAATATTTGTTCTGATGTACTGAGTCACTTGGGAGTGATTACAAATAGTTGATGTGTGAGTGTGTAACTTCATGTAGCTTTTTCCTCTGCAGAGGTGGGTAGGTGGGTAGGTAGGTGGGTGGGTGTGTGTGTGTGTGTGTGTGTGACTGATTGCGTGAGTGTTTTTTGGAGTTCTGACGTTACAGTCTCACCTTTCTGGATCTCTGTCTCTCCAGACTGACATGTTGTTTTGTTCCCAACCTTTTAGTAGGTTACATGGTCATTATCTTTACATCAATCTTCTATCCAGCTCCTAGTGGTCTCATCTCTGGCACAAATAGTGCAGCAATCACCTCAGAATGGGACTTTTAGTCTGGTTTCAAAGACCTGCAGGTACACCTAATAACATGTCAGTGAGTCTAGTCTCAGAGTTGGTGTTCTCAAATGGAGGCACAATTGATCTGCATGTGCTCTCTGTTGACTGATGTTGCAGACCTATCTGTCCTGTTCTCCTGTTGGAATAGTGACCGGTCCAACATGATGTTTTGTTCTGGTTGGAACTAAAAACAAGGTGTGTTTCTCACCGTGTCTCTTTTTCTCTCCTCTCTTTCACAGATGAGCACGACGCAGTACAGAAGAAAACCTTCACCAAATGGATAAATGCACAGTTCTCCAAGGTAATGCCAAAGTGTGGTAGGCTATATCCGAACCTGTTCACACAAAGGTTGCTCAGTTAAACCCACCAATAACTTTAGTTAAACCCACCAATAATTTAAGTTAAACCCATCACTAATTTAACTTAAACCCATCACTAATTTAACTTAAGCCCATCACTAATTTAAGTTAAACCCACCAATCATTTTTGTTAAATCCACCAGCACCAGCTAATAAAATATTGTTCTGGAAACCTCCAACACTGATGATGAACTGAGCTAGGAGTTTGAAGACGGGCTGAATGAAGTAGTGTGAGCAGGTTATTTCTGTCCAAACAGACTGTTTTGTTTGACTGTTTCAGACTAATAACTTCCCCTTTGAACACTAACCCTGACCTTCTCTTCCCAGGCCCAGGAGAATAACAGATTCACTGCAGGAAAGAATAGATAGCGTAGCGGAGCACTAAGACGACATTAGCATGGCTGACTCCCCTATTACAGTGTATAGAGGGAAAATGCTTCAACGCTAACTCGATTTAGCTATTGTCTTCTTGATAAATTAATTGGTCTTCACTTGAGTCTGGTTAATCTTCTCTGTGTTAATCAGAAACATGCTAATGTAACATTGACGCTTCTGTCCCTCTCCTCGCCCCAACCTGGGCTCAAACCAGGGACCCTCGGTCTCCCACAAAGCATTGTTACCTATCACTCCACAAGAGCCTTGGCCCTTGTAGAGCAAGAGTAACAACTGCTTCAAGGTTTCAGAGCAAGTGACGTCAACTAGCTAGCCATTTCACACCATTTACATTAACACGCGCTAATGCTAGGCTGATAATGGACTTTGTGTGTGTGGTCTTGTTTTAGCTATGTTCCCTCACTCCCACAGGGTAGTTAACAGAAATATTTTAAACATGCTTATACAATTTCACTAATGAGTTTTCCATAAATACATGTATGGACTCTAGTTTTTGTATTTTTCTCATTCACTCTCATTTCTCTCTCTCTCTCTCTCTCTCTCTCTCTCTCTCTCTCTCTCTCTCTCTCTCTCTCTCTCTCTCTCTCTCTCTCTCTCTCCCTTCTCCCTCTCTTTTTCTCTCTGTAGCCCCCCCCCTCTCGCTCTCTCCATCTTTATTATTCCTCTCCTCTGTTAGCTCTGTGTTTCTCTCCTCTCCCCTGTGTTTGTTAGCTCTGTGTGTTTCCCTCCTCTCCTCTGTGTTAGCTCTGTGTGTTTCCCTCCTCTCCTCTGTGTTAGCTCTGTGTGTTTCTCTCCTCCCCTCTGTGTTAGCTCTGTGTGTTTCCCTCCTCTCCTCTGTGTTAGCTCTGTATGTTTCTCTCCTCTCCTCTGTGTTAGCTCTGTGTGTTTCCCTCCTCTCCTCTGTGTTTATTAGCTCTGTGTGTTTCCCTCCTCTCCTCTGTGTTAGCTCTGTGTGTTTCCCTCCTCTCCTCTGTGTTAGCTCTGTGTGTTTCCCTCCTCTCCTCTGTGTTAGCTCTGTGTGTTTCCCTCCTCTCCTCTGTGTTAGCTCTGTATGTTTCTCTCCTCTCCTCTGTGTTAGCTCTGTGTGTTTCCCTCCTCTCCTCTGTGTTTGTTAGCTCTGTGTGTTTCCCTCCTCTCCTCTGTGTTTGTTAGCTCTGTGTGTTTCCCTCCTCTCCTCTGTGTTAGCTCTGTGTGTTTCCCTCCTCTCCTCTGTGTTAGCTCTGTGTGTTTCCCTCCTCTCCTCTGTGTTAGCTCTGTGTGTTTCCCTCCTCTCCTCTGTGTTAGCTCTGTGCGTTTCCCTCCTCTCCTCTGTGTTAGCTCTGTGTGTTTCTCTCCTCTCCTCTGTGTTAGCTCTGTGTGTTTCTCTCCTCTCCTCTGTGTTAGCTCTGTGTGTTTCCCTCCTCTCCTCTGTTAGCTCTGTGTTTCTCTCCTCTCCCCTGTGTTTGTTAGGTCTATGTGTTTCCCTCCTCTCCTCTGTGTTAGCTCTGTGTGTATCCCTCCTCTCCTCTGTGTTAGCTCTGTGTGTTTCTCTCCTCTCCTCTGTGTTAGCTCTGTGTTTCTCTCCTCTCCTCTGTGTTAGCTCTGTGTGTTTCTCTCCTCCCCTCTGTGTTAGCTCTGTGTGTTTCTCTCCTCTCCTCTGTGTTAGCTATGTGTGTTTCTCTCCTCCCCTCTGTGTTAGCTCTGTGTGTTTCTCTCCTCTCCTCTGTGTTAGCTCTGTGTGTTTCCATCCTCTCCTCTGTGTTAGCTCTGTGTGTTTCCCTCCTCTCCTCTGTGTTAGCTCTGTGTTTCTCTCCTCCCCTGTGTTAGCTCTGTGTGTTTCTCTCCTCTCCTCTGTGTTAGCTCTGTGTGTTTCTCTCCTCTCCTCTGTGTTAGCTCTGTGTGTTTCCCTCCTCTCCTCTGTGTTAGCTCTGTGTGTTTCTCTCCTCCCCTCTGTGTTAGCTCTGTGTGTTTCTCTCCTCTCCTCTGTGTTAGCTCTGTGTTTCTCTCCTCCCCTCTGTGTTAGCTCTGTGTGTTTCTCTCCTCTCCTCTGTGTTAGCTCTGTGTGTTGCTCTCCTCTCCTCTGTGTTAGCTCTGTGTGTTTCTCTCCTCCCCTCTGTGTTAGCTCTGTGTGTTTCCATCCTCTCCTCTGTGTTAGCTCTGTGTGTTTCCCTCCTCTCCTCTGTGTTAGCTCTGTGTGTTTCTCTCCTCCCCTCTGTGTTAGCTCTGTGTGTTTCTCTCCTCTCCTCTGTGTTAGCTCTGTGTGTTTCTCTCCTCTCCTCTGTGTTAGCTCTGTGTGTTTCTCTCCTCTCCTCTGTGTTAGCTCTGTGTGTTTCTCTCCTCCCCTCTGTGTTAGCTCTGTGTTTCTCTCCTCTCCCCTGTGTTTGTTAGCTCTGTGTGTTTCCCTCCTCTCCTCTGTGTTAGCTCTGTGTGTTTCCCTCCTCTCCTCTGTGTTAGCTCTGTGTGTTTCTCTCCTCCCCTCTGTGTTAGCTCTGTGTGTTTCCCTCCTCTCCTCTGTGTTAGCTCTGTATGTTTCTCTCCTCTCCTCTGTGTTAGCTCTGTGTGTTTCCCTCCTCTCCTCTGTGTTTATTAGCTCTGTGTGTTTCCCTCCTCTCCTCTGTGTTAGCTCTGTGTGTTTCCCTCCTCTCCTCTGTGTTAGCTCTGTGTGTTTCCCTCCTCTCCTCTGTGTTAGCTCTGTGTGTTTCCCTCCTCTCCTCTGTGTTAGCTCTGTATGTTTCTCTCCTCTCCTCTGTGTTAGCTCTGTGTGTTTCCCTCCTCTCCTCTGTGTTTGTTAGCTCTGTGTGTTTCCCTCCTCTCCTCTGTGTTTGTTAGCTCTGTGTGTTTCCTCCTCTCCTATGTGTTAGCTCTGTGTGTTTCCTCCTCTCCTATGTGTTAGCTCTGTGTGTTTCCCTCCTCTCCTCTGTGTTAGCTCTGTGTGTTTCCCTCCTCTCCTCTGTGTTAGCTCTGTGCGTTTCCCTCCTCTCCTCTGTGTTAGCTCTGTGTGTTTCTCTCCTCTCCTCTGTGTTAGCTCTGTGTGTTTCTCTCCTCTCCTCTGTGTTAGCTCTGTGTGTTTCCCTCCTCTCCTCTGTTAGCTCTGTGTTTCTCTCCTCTCCCCTGTGTTTGTTAGGTCTATGTGTTTCCCCCCTCTCCTCTGTGTTAGCTCTGTGTGTATCCCTCCTCTCCTCTGTGTTAGCTCTGTGTGTTTCTCTCCTCTCCTCTGTGTTAGCTCTGTGTTTCTCTCCTCTCCTCTGTGTTAGCTCTGTGTGTTTCTCTCCTCCCCTCTGTGTTAGCTCTGTGTGTTTCTCTCCTCTCCTCTGTGTTAGCTATGTGTGTTTCTCTCCTCCCCTCTGTGTTAGCTCTGTGTGTTTCTCTCCTCTCCTCTGTGTTAGCTCTGTGTGTTTCCATCCTCTCCTCTGTGTTAGCTCTGTGTGTTTCCCTCCTCTCCTCTGTGTTAGCTCTGTGTGTTTCTCTCCTCCCCTCTGTGTTAGCTCTGTGTGTTTCTCTCCTCTCCTCTGTGTTAGCTCTGTGTGTTTCTCTCCTCTCCTCTGTGTTAGCTCTGTGTGTTTCCCTCCTCTCCTCTGTGTTAGCTCTGTGTGTTTCTCTCCTCCCCTCTGTGTTAGCTCTGTGTGTTTCTCTCCTCTCCTCTGTGTTAGCTCTGTGTTTCTCTCCTCCCCTCTGTGTTAGCTCTGTGTGTTTCTCTCCTCTCCTCTGTGTTAGCTCTGTGTGTTGCTCTCCTCTCCTCTGTGTTAGCTCTGTGTGTTTCTCTCCTCCCCTCTGTGTTAGCTCTGTGTGTTTCCATCCTCTCCTCTGTGTTAGCTCTGTGTGTTTCCCTCCTCTCCTCTGTGTTAGCTCTGTGTGTTTCTCTCCTCCCCTCTGTGTTAGCTCTGTGTGTTTCTCTCCTCTCCTCTGTGTTAGCTCTGTGTGTTTCTCTCCTCTCCTCTGTGTTAGCTCTGTGTGTTTCCCTCCTCTCCTCTGTGTTAGCTCTGTGTGTTTCTCTCCTCCCCTCTGTGTTAGCTCTGTGTTTCTCTCCTCTCCTCTGTGTTAGCTCTGTGTGTTTCTCTCCTCCCCTCTGTGTTAGCTCTGTGTGTTGCTCTCCTCTCCTCTGTGTTAGCTCTGTGTGTTTCTCTCCTCCCCTCTGTGTTAGCTCTGTGTGTTTCTCTCCTCTCCTCTGTGTTAGCTCTGTGTGTTTCTCTCCTCTCCTCTGTGTTAGCTCTGTGTGTTTCTCTCCTCCCCTCTGTGTTAGCTCTGTGTGTTTCTCTCCTCTCCTCTGTGTTAGCTCTGTGTGTTTCTCTCCTCTCCTCTGTGTTAGCTCTGTGTGTTTCTCTCCTCCCCTCTGTGTTAGCTCTGTGTGTTTCTCTCCTCTCCTCTGTGTTAGCTCTGTGTGTTGCTCTCCTCTCCTCTGTGTTAGCTCTGTGTGTTGCTCTCCTCTCCTCTGTGTTAGCTCTGTGTGTTTCTCTCCTCTCCTCTGTGTTAGCTCTGTGTGTTGCTCTCCTCTCCTCTGTGTTAGCTCTGTGTGTTTCTCTCCTCTCCTCTGTGTTAGCTCTGTGTGTTGCTCTCCTCTCCTCTGTGTTAGCTCTGTGTGTTGCTCTCCTCCCCTCTGTGTTAGCTCTGTGTGTTTCTCTCCTCTCCTCTGTGTTAGCTCTGTGTGTTTCTCTCCTCCCCTCTGTGTTAGCTCTGTGTGTTTCTCTCCTCTCCTCTGTGTTAGCTCTGTGTGTTGCTCTCCTCTCCTCTGTGTTAGCTCTGTGTGTTGCTCTCCTCTCCTCTGTGTTAGCTCTGTGTGTTGCTCTCCTCTCCTCTGTGTTAGCTCTGTGTGTTTCTCTCCTCTCCTCTGTGTTAGCTCTGTGTGTTTCTCTCCTCCCTCTGTGTTAGCTCTGTGTGTTTCTCTCCTCTCCTCTGTGTTAGCTCTGTGTGTTTCTCTCCTCTCCTCTGTGTTAGCTCTGTGTGTTGCTCTCCTCTCCTCTGTGTTAGCTCTGTGTGTTTCTCTCCTCCCCTCTGTGTTAGCTCTGTGTGTTTCTCTCCTCTCCTCTGTGTTAGCTCTGTGTGTTGCTCTCCTCCCCTCTGTGTTAGCTCTGTGTGTTTCTCTCCTCTCCTCTGTGTTAGCTCTGTGTGTTTCTCTCCTCTCCTCTGTGTTAGCTCTGTGTGTTTCCCTCCTCTCCTCTGTTAGCTCTGTGTTTCTCTCCTCTCCCCTGTGTTTGTTAGGTCTATGTGTTTCCCTCCTCTCCTCTGTGTTAGCTCTGTGTGTATCCCTCCTCTCCTCTGTGTTAGCTCTGTGTGTTTCTCTCCTCTCCTCTGTGTTAGCTCTGTGTTTCTCTCCTCTCCTCTGTGTTAGCTCTGTGTGTTTCTCTCCTCCCCTCTGTGTTAGCTCTGTGTGTTTCTCTCCTCTCCTCTGTGTTAGCTATGTGTGTTTCTCTCCTCCCCTCTGTGTTAGCTCTGTGTGTTTCTCTCCTCTCCTCTGTGTTAGCTCTGTGTGTTTCCATCCTCTCCTCTGTGTTAGCTCTGTGTGTTTCCCTCCTCTCCTCTGTGTTAGCTCTGTGTGTTTCTCTCCTCCCCTCTGTGTTAGCTCTGTGTGTTTCTCTCCTCTCCTCTGTGTTAGCTCTGTGTGTTTCTCTCCTCTCCTCTGTGTTAGCTCTGTGTGTTGCTCTCCTCTCTCTGTGTTAGCTCTGTGTGTTGCTCTCCTCTCCTCTGTGTTAGCTCTGTGTGTTGCTCTCCTCTCCTCTGTGTTAGCTCTGTGTGTTTCCCTCCTCTCCTCTGTGTTAGCTCTGTGTGTTTCTCTCCTCCCCTCTGTGTTAGCTCTGTGTGTTTCTCTCCTCTGTGTTAGCTCTGTGTGTTTCTCTCCTCTCCTCTGTGTTAGCTCTGTGTGTTTCCCTCCTCTCCTCTGTGTTAGCTCTGTGTGTTTCTCTCCTCCCCTCTGTGTTAGCTCTGTGTTTCTCTCCTCTCCTCTGTGTTAGCTCTGTGTGTTTCTCTCCTCCCCTCTGTGTTAGCTCTGTGTGTTGCTCTCCTCTCCTCTGTGTTAGCTCTGTGTGTTTCTCTCCTCCCCTCTGTGTTAGCTCTGTGTGTTTCTCTCCTCTCCTCTGTGTTAGCTCTGTGTGTTTCTCTCCTCTCCTCTGTGTTAGCTCTGTGTGTTTCTCTCCTCCCCTCTGTGTTAGCTCTGTGTGTTTCTCTCCTCTCCTCTGTGTTAGCTCTGTGTGTTTCTCTCCTCTCCTCTGTGTTAGCTCTGTGTGTTTCTCTCCTCCCTCTGTGTTAGCTCTGTGTGTTTCTCTCCTCTCCTCTGTGTTAGCTCTGTGTGTTGCTCTCCTCTCCTCTGTGTTAGCTCTGTGTGTTGCTCTCCTCTCCTCTGTGTTAGCTCTGTGTGTTTCTCTCCTCTCCTCTGTGTTAGCTCTGTGTGTTGCTCTCCTCTCCTCTGTGTTAGCTCTGTGTGTTTCTCTCCTCTCCTCTGTGTTAGCTCTGTGTGTTGCTCTCCTCTCCTCTGTGTTAGCTCTGTGTGTTGCTCTCCTCCCCTCTGTGTTAGCTCTGTGTGTTTCTCTCCTCTCCTCTGTGTTAGCTCTGTGTGTTTCTCTCCTCTCCTCTGTGTTAGCTCTGTGTGTTTCTCTCCTCCCCTCTGTGTTAGCTCTGTGTGTTTCTCTCCTCTCCTCTGTGTTAGCTCTGTGTGTTGCTCTCCTCTCCTCTGTGTTAGCTCTGTGTGTTGCTCTCCTCTCCTCTGTGTTAGCTCTGTGTGTTGCTCTCCTCTCCTCTGTGTTAGCTCTGTGTGTTTCTCTCCTCTCCTCTGTGTTAGCTCTGTGTGTTTCTCTCCTCCCCTCTGTGTTAGCTCTGTGTGTTTCTCTCCTCTCCTCTGTGTTAGCTCTGTGTGTTTCTCTCCTCTCCTCTGTGTTAGCTCTGTGTGTTGCTCTCCTCTCCTCTGTGTTAGCTCTGTGTGTTTCTCTCCTCCCCTCTGTGTTAGCTCTGTGTGTT
>NC_068428.1:23843052-23903052 GCF_023373465.1 Oncorhynchus keta
TGGTACCAATGCCCTGTTGTGGTATGTAAGGCTAAATTGGCACCGGTTCAACCCAGTCCCTATTCTTTCCACATGTCCCTTAAAATAAAATAAAAACTAGAGGGGGCTGAAGGGGTAATGGCTAATGGATTTATAGTGTGGAATGGTATGTTGAGCGATAAGTGAACTGTATTAAGCACGCAGACTGGCCCTTGTCAACGGCTAGCACTGCAAGTCTGAAAGTCTCTCTGTCTGGATAGATTTAGCTGCCTCTTTAATTGCAGGTCACTGCCCATCATTAGTGCAGTATTGTGCAAAGATGTGTGTGTGTGTGTGTGTGTGTGTGGTGTGTGTGTGTGTGTGTGTGTGTGTGTGTGTGTGTGTGTGTGTGGTGTGTGTAAAGGAACTGAAATCTTGTGTGATTTTACCCTCATAGCAAACCTTCACATTAGACAAGAGAAACAACTAGCACTACCTCAGAAATAATGTCATATCACCTACATGACCTGCTGACCTGTATGAGTCTCAACTCCTCTTGAAGGGTGTGTGCAGGATGGGCTACATGTGGAAAAATGACATGTTGCCTTGTACTGGACACTCTCTATATACACTCTGATAATCTACGATACTCTTTGCTATGAAAGTCTTAGTGTGCTGAGGCCAGGCAGGGTCCTTGCATTAATGTATGTTCTGCCTAACATGCCCTATTCTTCTGTGATGTTGTTCTCAGACCAAAGAGCGAGGGTCCACCAGAGTTCACGCCCTCAACAACGTCAACAAGGTTCTTCAGGTCCTGCATCAAAACAACGTGAGTACCTCCCGTTAGGGCTTTACACGGTATCTCTCTTTATTCTTCTTTATCCCCCTATTTTACTAATCTCTTCCCTTTTCCTTCGGTGTCTAGTGTGCTGTCTCCCTCTTGCATGCTACCTCTTCTCTCTCTCTCTCTCTCTCTCTCTCTGCACTTTCCCCTTTCCCTTGTGTCTCCAGACAATGGCCTGTGTTCATGTTGTGACCTTGTCTGTGGGAGATAAGACGGGGTCTTTGCATGAGGAGCTCACTAGGGTAGGGGTGGCATGTTAGTTGCTATCCTCCTCCACACTGGCTGAAAAACAGCAGGCCGTCGTGTGTGTCTGTGTGTGTGTGTGTGTGAGTGAGTTTGTTAGTGACTTCTTCTGTATTGTGTGTCTCTGTTTGTCCAATATATCTACAGTTGTGTCAAGTTGTCTGGATGTCCTTTAGGTGGTAGACCATTCTTGATACACACAGGAAACCGTAGAGCATGAAAAACCCAGCAGCATTGTAGTTTTTTTGTATTTTTCTCCCCAGTTTCGTGATATTCAATTGGTAGTTGCAGTCCCTGGGAGAGGTGTAGGTCGAGAGCCATGCGTCCTCCAAAACACGGCCCCGCCAAGCCCACACTGCTTCTTGACACTGCCCGCTTAACCCGGAAGCCAGCCGCACCAATGTGTTGGAGGAAACACCGTACACCTGGCGACCGAAGTCAGCGTGCGTGCGCCTGGCCCGCCACAGGAGTCACTAGAGTGCAAGGACATCCCGGCCGGCCAATCACTCCCCTAACCCGGAAGACGCTGAGCCAATTGTGCGCCGCCTCATGGGTCTCCCGTTCATGGCCGGCTGCGACCTGGGATGGAACCCGGCTCTCTAGTGACACCTCTAGCACTGTGATGCAGTGTCTTAAACCTCTGCTCCACTCGGGAGGCAGCGTTGCAGTTCTTGACTTACTCTCCTCGGCAAAACCGTCAAAATTAATGACAGATCTCTTGAGTTATTTTAGATGAATTCTGACTATTTTGAGGAAGCGAATACTGGCTACAGTGTCTCAAAATGGACAAACAGTACTATTGCCGCCTTTGTCTTTTTCAAGCAAGTATCTTTTTAAGGGAATATGCAAGCAGACTAGTTCGGTTTGCCTAGCCAACTTCAGTTAGCCACCAGCCGAACTGAAGTATCTTGATGACTTTGCAGTAGCCCCCCACAATCGTTGCATAAAGACAGGCTGTGTGAGTGATGGCTGGGCATCACTGACTCGCAATGTTCCCCAGGGCCTCTGGAGGAATCCTTCAAAGAAGGTGTGACTGTTTAGAGAGGTTTACATGGCCAGGATTAGTAGCTCTGGGGTCGACACCCTCTCATAAACAACTAGCCACCCAGACAGGAGAATGATAGAAGGTGTAGTTTTCTACTGCTTTATTTTAGTTACGGTACTTTTGTGTGTGCGTGTGTATCTCTATCTGTACTGTGTATCTCTGTATCTGTACTGTGTATCTGTTCTAGAGGTTGACCAATTATGATTTTTCAACGCTGATACCGATATACCGATTATTGGAGGACCAAAAAAGCTGATACCGATTAAAACTACACAATGATTTTTTTTTTTTAAATACATTAAAATGTAAAATTTAAATAACATTTTTATTTGTAATAATGACAATTACAACAATACTGAATGAACACTTATTTTACAATAAAATCAATTTAGCCTCAAGTAAATAATGAAACATGCTAAATTGTGTTTAAATAATGCAAAAACAAAGTGTTGGAGAAGAAAGTAAAAGTGCAATATGTTAGAAAGCTAACGTTTAAGTTCCTTGCTCAGAACATGAGAAAATATGAAAGCTGGTGGTTCCTTTTAACATGAGTCTTCAATATTCCCAGGTAAGAAGTTGTAGGTTGTAGTTATTATAGGAATTATAGGACTATTTTGTCACGTTCTGACTATAGTTCTGTTTTTTTATCTTTGTTTTAGTATGGTCAGGGCGTGAGTTGGGTGGGCAGTCTATGTTTGTTTTTCTATGTTGGCAGCAGTCAATTGTTGTCCTTGATTGAGAATCATACTTAGGTATCCTGGGTTTCACTTTTGGGTTGTAGGTGTTTGTCTTCCATGTCAGTGTTTGTCGCCACACGGGACTGTTTCGTTCATTTCACGTTTATTGTTTTGTATTTCGTGTTCAGTTTATGTATTAAAATAAACATTATGGACACTTACCACGCTGCGTTTTGGTCCTCCGATCCTTCTCGCTTCTCCTCCTCAGAAAAGGAGGACGAGGTTCATTACATATTTCCCTCTATACCTTTTGAATTTCATTAACCTTTGACTATTGATCATCTTATAGGCACTTTAGTATTGCCAGTGTAACAGTATAGCTTCCGTCCCTCTCCTCGCTCATCTCTGGGCTCGAACCAGGAACACATCGACAACAGCCACCCTCGAAGCAGCGTTACCCATGCAGAGCAAGGGGAACAACTACTAGAAGGCTCAGAGCGAGTGACGTTTGAAACGCTATTAGCGCGCGCTAACTAGATAGCACAACGAAGAGCTGCTGGCAAAACGCACGAAAGTGCTGTTTAAATGAATGTTTACGCGCCTGCTTCTGCCTACCACCGCTCAGTCAGATACTTAGATACTGGTATGCTTGTATGTTCAGTCAGATTATATGCAACGCAGGACACGCTAGATAATATCTAGTAATATCATCAACCGTGTGTAGTTAACTAGTGATTATTTTGTTATGAAGACTTGAAATCGGCCCTAATTAATCGGCCACTGCGATTAATCGGCCGACCTCTAATCTGTACTGTGTATCTGTACTGTGTATCTGTATCTGTACTGTGTATCTGTACTGTGTATCTGTATCTGTACTGTGTATCTCTATCTGTACTGTGTATCTGTACTGTGTTTCTCTCTATCTGTACTGTGTAACTCTATCTGTACGGTGTATCTGTACTGTGTATCTGTATCTGTACTGTGTTTCTCTCTATCTGTACTGTGTAACTCTATCTGTACTGTGTATCTGTACTGTGTATCTGTACTGTGTATCTCTATTTGTACTGTGTATCTCTATTTGTACTGTGTATCTATCTGTACTGTGTATCTGTACTGTGTATCTGTATCTGTACTGTGTATCTGTACTGTGTATCTCTATTTGTACTGTGTATCTCTATTTGTACTGTGTATCTCTCTATCTGTACTGTGTATCTGTACTGTGTTTCTCTCTATCTGTACTGTGTATCTACTATGTTGTACTGTGTATCTGTACTGTGTATCTGTACTGTGTTTCTCTCTATCTTGTATCTGTGTATCTCTATTTGTCTGTACTGTGTATCTATCTGTGTATCTATCTGTACTGTGTATCTGTACTTTGTATCTGTACTGTGTATCTCTCTATCTGTACTGTGTATCTCTCTATCTGTACTGTGTATATGTACTGTGTATCTGTCTGTACTGTGTATATGTACTGTGTAACTCTCTATCTGTACTGTGTATATGTACTGTGTATCTGTCTGTACTGTGTATCTGTACTGTGTATCTGTCTGTACTGTGTATCTGTACTGTGTATCTCTCTATCTGTACTGTGTATCTGTACTGTGTTTCTCTCTATCTGTACTGTGTATCTGTACTGTGTTTCTCTCTATCTGTACGTGTATCTGTACTGTGTTTCTCTCTATCTGTACTGTGTATCTGTACTGTGTAACTCTCTATCTGTACTGTGTAACTCTCTATCTGTACTGTGTATATGTACTGTGTAACTCTCTATCTGTACTGTGTATCTGTACTGTGTATCTGTACTGTGTATCTCTCTATCTGTACTGTGTATCTCTATTTGTACTGTGTATCTGTACTGTGTATCTCTATCTGTACTGTCTATCTGTACTGTGTATCTGTATCTGTACTGTGTATATGTACTGTGTATTTGTACTGTGTATCTGTATCTGTAATGTGTATCTGTACTTTGTATCTGTACTTTGTATCTGTACTGTGAATCTGTACTGTGTATCTGTACTGTGTTTCTCTCTATCTGTACTGTGTATCTGTACTGTGTAACTCTCTATCTGTACGTGTATCTGTACTGTCAGTTTCTGTATCTATATGTACTGTGTATCTGTACTGTGTAACTCTCTGTACTGTGTAACTCTCTATCTGTACTGTGTATCTGTACTCTGTACTGTACTCTGTATGTGTATGTACTGTGTATCTCTCTATCTGTACTGTGTATCTGTACTGTGTATCTGTACTGTGTATCTGTACTGTGTTTCTCTATCTGTACGGTGTACTGTGTTTCTATTCTGTACTGTGTATCTGTACTGTGTAACTCTCTATCTGTACTGTGTAACTCTCTATCTGTACTGTGTATATGTACTGTGCATCTGTCTGTACTGTGTATATGTACTGTGTATCTGTCTGTACTGTGTATATGTACTGTGTATCTGTCTGTACTGTGTATCTGTACTGTGTATCTGTACTGTGTATCTCTATTTGTACTGTGTATCTGTACTGTGTATCTCGCTATCTGTACTGTGTATCTAGCTATCTGTACATTTACATTTACATTTAAGTCATTTAGCAGACGCTCTTATCCAGAGCAATTTACAAAATGGACTGTGTATCTTGCTATCTGTACTGTGTATCTGTACTGTGTATCTGTACTGTGTAAATGATACTGTGTATTTGTACTGTGTATCTCTATCTGTACTGTGTATCTCTATCTGTAATGTGTATCTGTACTTTGTATCTGTACTGTGAATCTGTACTGTGTATCTCGATCTGTACTGTGTATCTGTGTATCTCTCGGTCTGTACTGTGTATCTCTATCTGTACTGTGTATCTGTACTGTGTATCTCTATCTGTACTGTGTAGCTCTATCTGTACTGTGTATCTGTACTGTGTATCTGTACTGTGTATCTGTACTGTGTATATGTACTGTGTATCTGTACTGTGTATCTGTATATGTACTGTGTATCTGTACTGTGTATCTGTATCTGTACTGTGTATCTGTATCTGTACTGTGTATCTGTACTGTGTATCTGTATCTCTACTGTGTATCTGTATCTGTACTGTGTATCTGTATCTGTACTGTGTATCTGTATCTGTGTATCTCTCTGTCTGTACTGTGTATCTCTATCTGTACTGTGTATCTGTACTGTGTATCTGTATCTGTGTATCTGTATCTGTGTATCTCTCTGTCTGTACTGTGTATCTCTATCTGTACTGTGTATCTCTATCTGTACTGTGTATGTATCTGTACTGTGTATCTATCTGTACTGTGTATCTGTATCTGTACTGTGTATCTGTACTGTGTATCTGTATCTGTACTGTGTATCTGTGTCTGTACTGTGTATCTGTACTGTGTATCTGTACTGTGTATCTATCTGTACTGTGTATGTATCTGTACTGTGTATCTATCTGTACTGTGTATCTTTATCTGTACTGTGTATCTGTACTGTGTATCTGTATCTGTACTGTGTATCTGTACTGTGTATCTGTATCTGTACTGTGTATCTGTATCTGTGTATCTCTCTGTCTGTACTGTGTATCTCTATCTGTACTGTGTATCTGTACTGTGTATCTGTATCTGTACTGTGTATCTGTATCTGTGTATCTCTCTGTCTGTACTGTGTATCTGTCTGTATGTCTCTATCTGTACTGTGTATCTGTATCTGTACTGTATATCTGTACTGTGTATCTGTACTGTGTATCTATCTGTACTGTGTATGTGTCTGTACTGTGTATGTATCTGTATCTGTACTGTGTATCTGTACTGTGTATCTGTACTGTGTCTCTCTGTACTGTGTATCTCTATCTGTACTGTGTATCTGTATCTGTGTACTGTATCTCTATCTGTACTGTGTATCTGCTGTGTATCTCTATCTGTACTGTGTATCTGTACTGTGTATATGTACTGTGTATATGTACTGTGTATCTGTACTGTGTATCTGTATATGTACTGTGTATCTGTACTGTGTATCTGTATCTGTACTGTGTATCTGTATCTGTACTGTGTATCTGTACTGTGTATCTGTATCTGTACTGTGTATCTGTATCTCTACTGTGTATCTGTATCTGTACTGTGTATCTGTACTGTGTATCTGTATCTGTACTGTGTATCTGTATCTGTGTATCTCTCTGTCTGTACTGTGTATCTCTATCTGTACTGTGTATCTGTACTGTGTATCTGTATCTGTGTATCTGTATCTGTGTATCTCTCTGTCTGTACTGTGTATCTCTATCTGTACTGTGTATCTCTATCTGTACTGTGTATGTATCTGTACTGTGTATCTATCTGTACTGTGTATCTGTATCTGTACTGTGTATCTGTACTGTGTATCTGTATCTGTACTGTGTATCTGTGTCTGTACTGTGTATCTGTACTGTGTATCTATCTGTACTGTGTATCTATCTGTACTGTGTATGTATCTGTACTGTGTATCTATCTGTACTGTGTATCTTTATCTGTACTGTGTATCTGTACTGTGTATCTGTATCTGTACTGTGTATCTGTACTGTGTATCTGTATCTGTACTGTGTATCTGTATCTGTGTATCTCTCTGTCTGTACTGTGTATCTCTATCTGTACTGTGTATCTGTTCTGTGTATCTGTATCTGTACTGTGTATCTGTATCTGTGTATCTCTCTGTCTGTACTGTGTATCTCTCTGTCTGTACTGTGTATCTCTATCTGTACTGTGTATCTGTATCTGTACTGTATATCTGTACTGTGTATCTGTACTGTGTATCTATCTGTACTGTGTATGTGTCTGTACTGTGTATGTATCTGTATCTGTACTGTGTATCTGTACTGTGTATCTGTACTGTGTATCTCTCTGTACTGTGTATCTGTTTCTGTACTGTGTATCTGTACTGTGTATCTCTATTTGTACTGTGTATCTCTATTTGTACGGTGTATCTGTACTGTGTATCTATCTGTACTGTGTATCTGTACTGTGTATCTATCTGTACTGTGTATCTGTACTGTGTATCTCTCTGTACTGTGTATCTCTATTTGTACTGTGTATCTCTCTATCTGTACTGTGTATCTGTACTGTGTATCTGTACTGTGTATCTCTCTATCTGTACTGTGTATCTGTACTGTGTATCTCTCTATCTGTACTATGTCCTCTATCTGTACTGTGTATCTGTACTGTGTATCTGTACTTTGTATCACATGTGTGTGTGATAATGCAGGCATGATTGGGTTAATGGAGGTTGGGGTTAAGAGTTTAAGGGTCATGTTATTGGCTGAGAGGTCACTCGTTGCCCCCCTGACCCCAGGAATAGTGTTCCAGAATGTTCCATTCTACCCCCTGTGTGTTTGTAATCACTCCATCACTCCATGAATGTAAGCTTGTCACATGATTAGGCTGGTGTCACAGGGTGTTGGGGATATCATTAGACACTTTTAATCCACTTTAGCACTTTTTACATATGGGTTTTCTGGGTTTCACTTGACCACACACAGCAGCCTACAGCTGTAGAGGTGAGGACAGCTGTGGGAGACTGAGATTAGTTATTGGATCACAGGAAAGCCCTCAAAGCAGCTTAATGGTACAAGTTGTTAATCTTGAGTATTACGGCATGTTCAACTTTCTATAAGGGAAGGTAATAAAAAGCATTTTGACTTGACTTTTTAATATCTTGACCTCTCTGTGTCTCTGTCTATCTGTCTCGATGTCTGTCTGCTTTATTGGCTTGGGAAACATGTGTTAACATTGCCAAAGCAAGTGAAGTAGATAATAAACAAATGTGAAATAAACAATAAAAATGAACAGTAAACATTACACTCACATAAGTTTCATTACAAATGTCATTATGTCTATATACAGTGTTGTAACGATGTACAAATGGTTAAGGGGAAAGTAAATAAGCATAAATATGGGTTGTATTTACAATGGTGTTTGTTGTTCACTGGTTGCCCTTTTCTTGTGGCAACAGGTCACAAATCTTGCTGCTGTGATGGCACACTGTGGTATTTCACCCAGGAGATATGGGAGTTTATCAAAATTGGGTTTGTTTTTAAATTCTTTGTGGATCTGTGTAATCTGAGGGAAATATGTGTCTCTAATATGGTCTAATACATTGGACAGGAGGTTAGGAAGTGCAGCTCAGTTTCCACCTCATTTTGTGGGCAGTGAGCACATAGCCTGTCTTCTCTTGAGAGCCATGTCTGCCTACGGCAACCTTTCTCAATAGCAAGGCTATGCTCACTGAGTCTGTACATAGTCAAAACTTTCCTTAAGTTTGGGTCAGTCACAGTGGTCAGGTATTCTGCCACTGTGTACTCTCTGTTAAGGGCCAAATAACATTCTTGTTCGCTCTGTTTTTTTGTGTGTTAATTCTTTCCAATGTGTTAAGTATCTTTTTGTTGAACGGCCCTTTTCTAGATTGTGAAAATTAGCGGGTATCAGCCTAATTCTGCTCTGCATGCATTATTTGGTGTTTGTTCCATTTGATTAATTCAGACCCCAGACCTCACAACCATAAAGGGCAATGGGTTATATAACTAATTCAAGTATTTTTAGCCAGATCCTAATTGGCCTTTTGATGGTTGTCTCTCTCCCACCCTCTCTCTCTTTCTCTCACTAACTCAGGTGGATCTGGTAAACATAGGAGGAACAGACATTGTTGATGGAAACCACAAGCTGACTCTGGGTCTCATCTGGAGTATTATCCTCCACTGGCAGGTGAACGCACGCACACAGAGAGAGATGAGTTTGCCTTGAGTGTACTGTCCACTGAGGACGTAGCTTTGAACGATCAACAAAAGAGCTGTTGAAAAGGCAAATATTTTCTGCGTCTCAGACATGTGACAGGACTTGTATAATTGGTGTTCTACTTACAAACCCTCCTCTTTTGCCTGTCCCTGTGTCTCTCCCCTGTCTCTCTTTTCTGTCTGTCTCTCCCCTGTCTGTCTCTCTCTCTCCCCTGTTCCTGCCCCTGTCTGTCTCTCTCTCCCCTGTTCCTGCCCCTGTCTGTCTCTCTCTCCCCTGTCCCTGTGTCTCCATCGGCCTCTCTCTCCCCTGTCCCTGTGTATCTGTCTCTCTCTCCCCGGTCTGTCTGTCTCTCTCTCCACTGTCCCTGTGTCTCTTTCTGTCTCTCTCCCCTGTCCCTGTGTATCTGTCTCTCTCTCCCCGGTCTGTCTGTCTCTCTCTCCACTGTCCCTGTGTCTCTTTCTGTCTCTCTCCCCTGTCCCTGTGTATCTGTCTCTCTCTCCCCTGTCTGTCTCTCTCTCCCCGGTCTCTCTCTCCCCTGATTATCTCTCTCTCCCCTGTCTGTCTCTCTCTCCCCTGTCTGTCTCTCTCCCCTGTCTGTCTCTCTCTCCCCTGTCTGTCTCTCTCTCCCCTGTCCCTGTGTCTCTGTCTCTCCCCTGTTTCTGTGTCTCTCTTCCCTCTGTGTTTCTCCCCTCTCTATATGTATGGTCCCTCTCAGGTGAAAGACATCATGAAGGACATCATGTCCAACTTGCAGCAGACCAACAGTGAGAAGATCCTGCTGAGCTGGGTGAGGCAGTGTACCCGCTCCTACCAGGACCACGTCAACGTGCTCAACTTCACCACCAGCTGGGCCGACGGACTGGCCTTTAACGCCATCCTGCACCGCTTCAGGTCAGGGGTCAGGGGGGCAGGGGATGTTCCGGTAGCAACAGTGTCACCCTAATGGTTGTATATCTATCCAACAGTATACTGTTTAGATCAGGGGTTTCCAACCGTGTTCCTGGAGAGTTACACTTCTGTAGGTTTTCACTCCAACCGTGTTCCTGGAGAGTTACACTTCTGTAGGTTTTCACTCCCAACCGTGTTCCTGTAGAGTTACACTTCTGTAGGTTTTCACTCCAACCCTGTTCCTGGAGAGTTACACTTCTGTAGGTTTTCACTCCAACCTCAGTTGTAACTAAAATGATTTAGCTTACCAATCAGATAATTATTATACTGAACAAAAATTTAAACGCAACATGTCAAGTGTTGGTCCCACGATTTAATGAGCTGAAATAAAAGATCCCAGAAATGTTCCATACCTACAAAAAGCTTATTTCTCTTAAATTTCTGCACAGATTTGTTTACATCCCTGTTAGTGAGCATTTCTCCTTTGCCAAGATAATCTATCCACCTGACAGTTGTGGCATATCAATAATCTGATTAAACAGCATGATCATTACACAGGTGCACCTTATGCTTGGGACAATACAAGGTCACTCTAAAATGTGCAGTTTTGTCACAACACAATGTCACAGATGTCTCAATTGGCATGCTGACTGCAGGAATGTCCACCAGAGCTGTTGCCAGATAATTGAATGTTAATTTCCTTACCATAAGCCATTTTAGAGAATTTAGCCGGACGTCCAAACGGCCTCACAACTGCAGACCACGTTTAACATTGCCTGCCCAGGACCTCCACACCCGGCTTCTTCACCTCAGACCACGTGTAACCACGCCAGCCCAGGACCTCCACATCCGGCTTCTTCACCTGCGGGATCGTCTGAGACCAGCCACCTGGACAGTTGATGAAACTGAGGAGTATTTCTGTCTGTAATAAAACCCCAGAGTTGGAGTTATAACCTACAGGACAGTAGCTCTCCAGGAACAAGTTTGGAATTAAAACTTACCGGATAGTAGCTCTCCAGGAACAGGGTTGGAGTTATAACCTACAGGACAGTAGCTCCCCAGGAACAGGTTTGGAATTAAAACCTACCGGATAGTAGCTCTCCAGGAACAGGGTTGGAGTTATAACCTACAGGACAGTAGCTCTCCAGGAACAGGTTTGGAATTAAAACCTACCGCATAGTAGCTCTCCAGGAACAGGGTTGGAGTTATAACCTACAGGACAGTAGCTCTCCAGGAACAGGTTTGGAATTAAAACCTACCGGATAGTAGCTCTCCAGGAACAGGGTTGGAGTTATAACCTACAGGACAGTAGTAGCTCTCCAGGAACAGGGTTGGCGTTATAACCTACAGGACAGTATCTCTCCAGGAAAAGGGTTGGAGTTAAAACCTACAGGACGGTATCTCTCCAGGAACAGGGTTGGAATTAAAACCTACCGGATAGTAGCTCTCCAGGAACAGGGTTGGAGTTATAACCTACAGGACAGTAGCTCTCCAGGAACAGGTTTGGAATTAAAACCTACCGCATTGTAGCTCTCCAGGAACAGGGTTGGAGTTATAACCTACAGGACAGTAGCTCTCCAGGAACAGGTTTGGAATTAAAACCTACCGCATAGTAGCTCTCCAGGAACAGGGTTGGAGTTATAACCTACAGGACAGTAGCTCTCCAGGAACAGGTTTGGAATTAAAACCTACCGGATAGTAGCTCTCCAGGAACAGGGTTGGAGTTATAACCTACAGGACAGTAGTAGCTCTCCAGGAACAGGGTTGGCGTTATAACCTACAGGACAGTATCTCTCCAGGAAAAGGGTTGGCGTTAAAACCTACAGGACGGTATCTCTCCAGGAACAGGGTTGGAGTTATAACCTACAGGACGGTAGCTCTCCAGGAACAGGGTTGGAGTTATAACCTACAGGACAGTATCTCTCCAGGAACAGGGTTGGAGTGAACACCTACAGGACAGTATCTCTCCAGGAAAAGGGTTGGAGTTAAAACCTACAGGACGGTATCTCTCCAGGAACAGGGTTGGAGTTATAACCTACAGGACGGTAGCTCTCCATGAACAGGGTTGGAGTTATAACCTACAGGACAGTAGCTCTCCAGGAACAGGGTTGGAGTGAACACCTACAGGACAGTATCTCTCCAGGAACAGGGTTGGAGTGAACACCTACAGGACAGTATCTCTCCAGCAACAGGGTTGGAGATACCCGGTCTAGATGTCTCGTTCTGTATACCAAGACCTGGACAGTGGCCATGTTGAAAATGTTTGTTTTCTGAACATTTTCAGTGTAGAAGGTGGTAAAATGTGTGAAATTCTAAATCTTGCCCCTAAACGCTACTGCTTTCACCTCAATCCAGCAGCAAGCAGCTCATTCAACACAGTGACCAGACCAGTATTATCTCAGCATTTAAAAAGTCCAATTCTACGGAGTGTGTGTGAGGCCCTGTGTGTGTGTCTGTGTGTGTGTGTGTGTGTGTGTGTGTGTGTGTGTGTGTGTGTGTGTGTGTGTGTGTGTGTGTGTGTGTGTGTGTGTGTGTGTGTGTGTGTGTGTGTGTGTGTGTGTGTGTGTCAGCCCGAGGCTGTGTCACTTGGGAAAGATCACAGCAGCCATGGCGGGGTAACTGCTTGCGTGGCGTGTCGCCATTTTTACATCTGTCATGTCACAGATCGTGTGGATTTGACCCTGTGTGTGTATCAATCAATCACATTTTATTTGTCACATGCTTCGGAAACAACAGGTGTAGACTAACAGTGAAAATGCTTACTTACGGGTCTTTTTCCATCAATGCAGAGTGTGTGTTTTCTAACAATGTTTTTGCTTTGTCATTATGGGGTAAATAATAATAATAATAATATATGCCATTTAGCAGACGCTTTTATCCAAAGCGACTTACAGTCATGTGTGCATATATTCTACGTATGGGTGGTCCCGGGGATCGAACCCACTACCCTGGCGTTACAAGCGCCATGTTCTACCAACTGAGCTACAGGAGGACCTTGTGTAGTTGTATTGTGTAGTTTGAAAAAACGATTCATTCCATTTTAGATAAGACTGTAACATAGTAAAATTTGGAAAAAATCAAGGGGTCTGAATAGTTTCTGAATGCACTGTATAGATACAGTACATATATATGTGATGGGATGTATAGAGATTATGGATAGAATATATAGTATATCTGAAGAATACGTTAATAGAATAGTATATGTACAGCAATAGTTGAATAGTATATAGACAATAAATACTCTTATGTACAGAACACTGGATCTATCACACAGAGTATTCTATGAAAATAACTGGTTCTTTGCAAGGAAACTACATTGGGAATGTTGTTTGGAGCTCAGAGGCCTTGATTTGACGTGGATTTAATGTTGATTTAATGTTGACTTGATGCTGCTGGTGTGTTGTTTCTCCAGGCCCAATGTGTTGAGCTGGGACAGGGTTCTGAGCCTCAGTCCAGTGGAGAGACTGGACCATGCCTTTACTGTAGCCAAAGACCAGCTGGCCATAGAGAGACTACTGGACCCTGAAGGTACAAATAAAAATGGAGGAGAGTGTATATCATATATATATATATAGCCTACAGTGGGGCAAAAAAGTATTTAGTCAGCCACCAATTGTGCAAGTTCTCCCACTTAAAAAGATGAGAGGCCTGTAATTTTCATCATAGGTACACTTCAACTATGACAGACAAAATGAGAAAAAAAATCCAGAAAATCACATTGTAGGATTTTCTATGAATTTATTTGCAAATTATGGTGGAAAATAAGTATTTGGTCACCTACAAAGCATGGGGTCAAATCTCTTCCGATTACCTCAACAAATTGACGACAAGCATGCCGAAGGACTGCAAGACTGTAATTTCTGCAAATGGAGGATTCTTTGACAAAGCAAAGTTTGAAGGACACAATTATTTAAATTAAAAATCATTATTCATAACCTTGTCAACGTCTTGACTATATTTCCTATTAGTTTTGCAACTAATTTCATATATGTTTTCATGGAAATCAAGGACATTTCTAAGTGACCCCAAACTTTTGAACGGTAGTGTATATAACGAACACCTTCCTATTATTGAGGTGTACCCCCCCCCCAGCCTCAATAAGGTGCCAAGCGTTCCACAGGGATGCTGCCCCATGTTGACTCCAATGCTTCCCACAGTTGTGTCAAGTTGGCTCGATGTCCTTTGGTTGGTGGACCATTCTTGATAAACACAGGGAACTGTTGAGCATGAAAAACCCAGCGGCATTGCAGTTCTTGACACAAACCGGTGCGCCTGGCGTCACCTAACAGGCCCTGTTCAAAGGCACTTTACATTTTTTGTCTTGCCAATTCCCCCTCTGAATAGCACACATACACAATCCATGTCTAAATTGTCTCAAGGGTTAAAAATAGTTATTTAACCTGTCTCCTCCCCTTCATCTACACTGATTGAACTGGATTTAACAAGTTACATCAATAGGGGATCATAGCTTTCATTTGGTCAGTCTATGTCATGGGAAGAGCAGATGTTCTCAATGTTTGTATACTATAGACTTACACTATATATACTAAAGTATGTGGACACAGGTAAAAAAACGTCTGTCTTCGGTTGCAACACTCACTACCAAGTTCCAAACTGCCTCTGGAAGAAACATCAGCACAAGAACTGTTTGTCTGGAGCTTCATGAAATGGGTTTCCATGGCCGAGCAGCCGCACACAATCACCATGCACAATGCCAAGCCTTGGCTGGAGTGGTGTTAAGCTCGCTTATATTGGACTCTGGAACAGTGGAAACGCATTCTTTGGAGTGATGAATCACCATCCGGCAGTCCGATGGACGAATTTGAGTTTGCCAGGAGAACACTGCCTACCCCAATGCATAGTGCCAACTGGAGAGTTTGGTGGAGGAAGAATAATGGTCTGGGGCTGTTTTTTATGGTTTGAGTTAGGCCCCTTAGTTCCAGTGAAGGGAAATCTTAGGATTACATCACATTCTATAAGATTCTGTGCTTCCAACTTTGTAGCAACAGTTTGGGGAAGGCCCTTTCCTGTTTCAGCATGACAATTCCCCTGTGCACAAAGCGAGGTCCATGCAGAAATGGTTTGGAACACTGATTGTGAGCCAGGGCCAATCGTCCAACATCAGAAACCAACCTCACTAATCCTCTTGTAGCTGAATGGAAGAAAGTCCCCGCAGAAATGTTCCAACATCTCGTGGAAAGCCTTCCCAGAAGAGTGAAGGCTGTTATAGCAGCAATGTTCCAACTTCTAGTGGAAAGCCTTCCCAGAAGAGTGGAGGCTGTTATAGCAGCAATGTTCCAACATCTAGTGGAAAGAGTTCCCAGAAGAGTGGAGGCTGTTATAGCAGCAATGTTCCAACTTCTAGTGGAAAGCCTTCCCAGAAGAGTGGAGGCTGTTATAGCAGCAATGTTCCAACTTCTAGTGGAAAGCCTTCCCAGAAGAGTGGAGGCTGTTATATCAGCAATGTTCCAACTTCTAGTGGAAAGCCTTCCCAGAAGAGTGGAGAATAATGGAAGCAATGTTCCAACATCTAGTGGAAAGCCTTCCCAGAAGAGTGGAGGCTGTTATAGCAGCAATGTTCCAACTTCTAGTGGAAAGCCTTCCCAGAAGAGTGGAGACTGTTATAGCAGCGACAGGGGACCAACTATTAATGCCCATAATTTTGGAATTAGATGTTTGACGACCAGGTGTCCACACACCTTTGGTCATGTAGTGTATATATTTTGACATTTCACAGACATACATATATCACAGTCCTAAGTTTTTACGGGCAAGTGATCGGTTTTATGTCTTTACCAGTTCTTAAATTTGCCGTAGGTCTCCTGTTCTCTACATGTGTGGATACACAGTCCTAGCACGCAACGTTCAGTTTGTGTAGTTCTGGGTATACACACGCTGTTATGTCATCCCTGTAGAGCAAGCCAACATGAACCATGTGGAACTACACAGCATGCCCTGGCCTCTCTCTCTCTCTCTCTCTCTCTATCTCTCTCTCTCTCTCTCTCTCTCTCTCTCTCTCTCTCTCTCTCTCTCTCTATCTCTATCTCTATCTCTATCTCTATCTCTATCTCTATCTCTCTATCTATCTATCTATCTATCGATCATTCCCCTGAAATTGTTCTCCTACTGTTCGTTTGCTCCTTCACCTCCCTTTCCCTCTTTAATTTCCTAATCCCCCTTGTCTGATCCCCTTATCTGTCTCGCTCCCTCTCCTCTTTCCCCCCTTCCCCTCTACCCCATCTCCTCCTCTCCTCTTCCTTTTGCTCTCAGACGTGGCAGTTCAGTTGCCAGATAAGAAGTCCATCATCATGTATGTGATGTCCCTGTTTGCTGTCCTGCCTAAAGATGTGACTATGGAAGCCATCAGAGAGGTGGAGACCTTGCCCCGCAGATACAAGGTGGAGCCTGACGAGAGCAAGGCCCTCAGCAGAGCACAGGTACAATCAGTTCAACGGGCCAGAGCTTACATTAGCTGTTTACCACTGATGGTATTACATGGCAATATAGCATGATAATAAACTGACACGAGCGATGCTGAAGTAGAGGCCAGGCTGATGTTAAAACCGATCTTCATACATCGTATAACATGCGCTTCGTAAACTAGAGTTGTATTACAAAGAATGTGGTGTGAATCCAACTCTATCAGTCCCATCTTCGCTCAGTGTCTCTGGCTGTATCAGAATGAGTGAGTTCAGCTGACAGACCCTACTTCTCTCTCTGTGTACTGTAGCTGGCAAGAATGAGTCACCCCTCTGCTTCAAAGACCCACTCTGCCAGTCCTCCAGTCTACTCCCAGTTACTCTGCTAATGAAAAGCTCTGCTGGAGCTCCCTGAGTAGAGTAGGAACGGGGAAGTGACTCACCCTACTCCTCATTCTAAAAATGGCCTTCAATGTTAAAGAGAGAGAGAGAGAATGTCTCCAAAGGAGTAGGGAATAATATATAATTTGTCTAAATTTAATTGACATGTATTTCCAATGCCACATCTAACATACTGCTAGTCTTTATCCTTCTATCACATCAGTCAGTTCTCTGACATATCACTGAATTTAGCAGGGGAATAATGTTATTTATTTGTGTAAGTACCCCTGGCATGCTCTTAATTTCCACAATTTAAGTGTTTTGTGGACTTCTCCCAGGTGGAAGGCGAATGGACCTAAACCAGTCTTTATTGCCCTCTGAAGAAAACTTCCCACGCTTGGAGAGAGCGCTGGAAAAGTATATTTTAACAGGGCTAGAGTGGTCCAATGAGGGTTGACTTTCCTGGCACACATGCTGTCCCCACAGGAAGTGATATTGGTGGTTGGATACAGAAGGAAGGATGAACAGGGAAAATCTTTGTGCTTTTCTGTGTGTGTTTTACCACACACACCATAGTGACTTTTTATGTAGATTTAGAGTCTAGTTAATGCTTTCAATGCAGAGTTTAAAAAACAAGTTTGCACTTTTACCCTCATAACATTGTTTATTGCGTTAATTTGTATTTTCTCATCAGAAGTTATTCGCTTGCTGAAAACATTGAACAATCTATGCACCCTGGACTGAACTTCTCACAGTGAGGATTGTGATGCATTACAAGCTATATTAACACTTCTATATTACATTAAACTATGAATGCAGCAACACAGTTGAAGAATATCATATGGAGATAACTAAGTGTTCTCCACAACCAAACCACAGATATTGTATAGCGTGAAAGTGAATAAGTAGAGCCAGGCTCCATAGGCTGACAGCTCTCTCTCTCTCACTCTCTTTATGTATTTCCCTCCCTATACTCCCAGGCTCTGCACTAACAAAGACATTTAAAACATGTGGGCGCCTCTTCCAAATCTCCAAATGCCATGGAATATTTTCAACAAATGACCTTTTCCTTTCTGCCGCAGAGAATTCTGGGTAATTTCATGGGGATAAAACAAAGGTCTGTTTGAGTTGGGGCGATTTGAGTCGTAGCATCTATTAACATCACTCTCATCTTTGTCTTGGCACGCCCGGCGGCTGTACTGATTTCTATCCATCTACTCTTCCATTCATCTCTGGTTACAGATGAAAGTGTTGTTCCGTTATGACTCTTGTCCCCAAAATACCCCGTAGCACTTGTTGTCTAATGCCTGGATTTCCAGGCTGGCAGTGCTGTTGAATGTCACTGAATAAAGAATAACTTACAAGAAGTTACAGCCAGGCTGTTACCTGACTTAATCCACATTTATCTAAATAAATCACCCACTCCCCCATCTCTCCAAACTCCCCCAGTACATTAGAGTTGGCAGGTAGCCTAGCGGTTATGATCGTTGGGCCAGTATCTGAAAGGTTGCTGGTTCGAATTCCAGAGCCGACTAGGTGAAAAATCTGTCAGTGCCCTTGAGCAAGGCACTTAACCCTAATTGCTCCCGTAAGTCGACCTGGATAAGAGCGTCTGCTAAATTGTACAAATCTAAATTAGAATTGATTGAAGAGTTTGTTCAAATAATTTCTTAGCTGTCAGGAAGCAGATTAGACGTAGCAGGGAAAGAGGTTGTGAAGAGAAATTGCACACTTGTTACACAGCTTGGCTTCCCTCTGCTCTGGTTAATTGGTGCATGCTCTGGGCTCTCTGATCAGGAAGTATATTAGTTAGAATCAATCTACAGAGTACCGCTTGGGACATAAAGTACAGTACACTGGTAGGGACCAGACCACCACTTCTCACCTCTCACTCCTACTTTCTCACTCTCTTTTTTGTTTTCAGTTAATTGAACATTTACCATTTATTTTATATTCAATCTCATTCTTTGTAACTTTAATAATTGTGCAACTTTTCATTTTCTTCTAATGTGTCCAAAATGGCATCCTACATTTGCCTCCAGCCCTATGGGAATAGGATGCCATTTCAGACACAGCCCACGTCTACCCCAGCCAGCTCCAGTACAGTGTTTGTGTTCAGCCTAGTCAGAGAGTATTATTCCTGGAATGAGGGTTGACCTGCCTGGCTGGCCAGGCTAGTGGCACCACACCTCCCAGTGTCTGGCTCTGGGCTGGGGCCTTTATTTAGCTAGGCTGCCTCTTGTTTGTCTTCCGGGCCCTGGGTGGGTCACTGATCCCCCATCTAAACTGCCTTCCTCTTATGCAGCAGAACCAGGCTTGTCCTAGTCGTCTGGGCCTATTTTAAGATGACATTCACACGGAATGTGTTTTGATTGAGAGTTTCGAATTGTGATTGGTTGTGATGATAATGCTGTGAAAAGGTCATCCAAAAGGGATCTCAGCATTTATGGATATTGTGATTTGATTTACAGTTTTTAACCTTGTGAGTGGGACTGTTGATTATTTAGAGCACCATGCTCTTACCTACTAAACCACTGTATAACCTATGAGTGTTTGGCCCTTAACCCACTCTCTTCCTCTCTTTCCCTCCATCTTTAGGCGCATGTTGAGATGGAGGAAGCCGGCTCCCCCCGGGCGGATACCCCCAGCACACTGACGGAGGAGGAGGTGGGCATGGAGGTGGATCTGGACTCATACCAGGCCACCCTGGAGGAGGTGCTCACCTGGCTCCTCTCTGCTGAGGACTCACTGCAGGTGCAGGAGGAGGTGTCGGACGATGTGGAGGAGGTCAAGGAGCAGTTCCACACACACGAGGTGAGGACGGGAGAAATGTGTGCATGCAGACACAGATACATGAAGCAGGTCAAGACAAGGCACAAATGCATGCACAAAGTAGACTTGGACACACACGCACGCACGCACGCACGCACGCACGCACGCACGCACACACACACACACACACACACAAGGTCATCTCTGACGCACACAAAACACACATATGGACATGCAATCTTGCATGAAGAATGCAATGCCAGTCCACAGATGTTAACACAGATATTCACATACAGTACAACTTTCTCAGAGCAGTTGTCACTCAGTAAGTAACATCTCACGGTATCTGATGTTTTGAGATGTATTCTGACATCAGGTTCAGTTCAGGTTCACTGTGTGAGCTTCTCCACGCGGAGAGTATGCATAGCTCTATCCCAGGGATGGGGGCCTCTCGCCCACGTCCCAGAGAACATGCTCCGTACATGTCGGGAATGTCAGGAATTCTGCCGAGCAGAGCACATCGCTCCGTGTAGCTGGAGCCGTGTCCCAGTTGGGTGCTTCCTGCTCCAAATCCTGGCATGGCAGAGAGTTACAGGACAGGAACGGATGTATGTCTGTCTGTGTGTAAGAGGTGGGGCTTTGGCTGTTGTCTCTTGGCAGAGATGTGAATATTTGAAAGTCTAATGTTCTAATGGAATCCAGGTCAGAAGCAAAAGCTGGTGGCGAAAACAAAGGCCAAAGCCTCTTTAAGAAATACATTGTTTTCAGGAGTAGAGAACCCTTCACGTATCCAGGTAATTTCCATAGTTAAACTAGAACACTTCAGAACAATGTGTTTCAAGTTTCAAAGTTTATTCGCCACCTGCACAGGAGAGTACAGTCATTGTTACCTTAAGAGCTTTTTCCCAACAATGCAATGATGATAATAATATAGGTAATAATAGAAAATAAAATAAAAAACGCACAAGGTATGAAATAGGTTGAAGAAACACGAGAATGCAAGCATCTACATGTCAGTGCCAGTACCTTATTCAATGTGCAGGGGTACTGGAGTGGTAGTATATACAGGTCAGTGTCAGTACCTTATTCAATGTGCAGGGGTACTGGAGTGGTAGTATATACAATGTGTACCTTATTCAATGTGCAGGGGTACTGGAGTGGTAGTATATACATGTCAGTGTCAGTACCTTATTCAATGTGCAGGGGTACTGGAGTGGTTGTATATACAGGTCAGTGTTAGTATCTTATTCAATGTGCAGGGGTACTGGAGTGGTAGTATATACATGTCAGTACCAGTACCTTATTCAATGTGCAGGGGTACTGGAGTGGTAGTATATACATGTCAGTACAGTACCTTATTCAATGTGCAGGGGTACTGGAGTGGTAGTATATACAGGTCAGTGTCAGTATCTTATTCAATGTGCAGGGGTACTGGAGTGGTAGTATATACAGGTCAGTGTCAGTACCTTATTCAATGTGCAGGGGTACTGGAGTGGTAGTATATACAGGTCAGTGTCAGTATCTTATTCAATGTGCAGGGGTACTGGAGTGGTAGTATATACAGGTCAGTGTCAGTACCTTATTCAATGTGCAGGGGTACTGGAGTGGTAGTATATACAGGTCAGTGTCAGTACCTTATTCAATGTGCAGGGGTACTGGAGTGGTAGTATATACAGGTCAGTGTCAGTACCTTATTCAATGTGCAGGGGTACTGGAGTGGTAGTATATACATGTCAGTGTTAGTACCTTATTCAATGTGCAGGGGTACTGGAGTGGTAGTATATACAGGTCAGTGTCAGTACCTTATTCAATGTGCAGGGGTACTGGAGTGGTAGTATATACAGGTCAGTGTCAGTACCTTATTCAATGTGCAGGGGTACTGGAGTGGTAGTATATACAGGTCAGTGTCAGTATCTTATTCAATGTGCAGGGGTACTGGAGTGGTAGTATATACAGGTCAGTGTCAGTACCTTATTCAATGTGCAGGGGTACTGGAGTGGTAGTATATACAGGTCAGTGTTAGTACCTTATTCAATGTGCAGGGGTACTGGAGTGGTAGTATATACAGGTGCAGGGGTACAGTGTGAGGTAGGTTTATACAGGGGTACTGGTAGTGGCAGTATATACAGGTCAGTGTCAGTACCTTATTCAATGTGCAGGGGTACTGGAGTGGTTGTATAATCCATTTCAGGTCAGTGTCAGTACCTTATTCAATGTGCAGGGTACTGGAGTGGTAGTATATACATGTCAGTGTTAGTACCTTATTCAATGTGCAGGGGTACTGGAGTGGTAGTATATACCAGTGTCAGTACCTTATTCAATGTGCAGGGTACTGGAGTGGTAGTATATACAGGTCAGTGTCAGTACCTTATTCAATGTGCAGGGTACTGGAGTGGTAGTATATACAGGTCAGTGTCAGTATCTTATTCAATGTGCAGGGGTACTGGAGTGGTAGTATATACAGGTCAGTGCCAGTACCTTATTCAATGTGCAGGGGTACTGGAGTGGTAGTATATACCGGTCAGTACCTTATTCAATGTGCAGGGGTACTGGAGTGGTAGTATATACCGGTCAGTACCTTATTCAATGTGCAGGGGTACTGGAGTGGTAGTATATACCGGTCAGTACCTTATTCAATGTGCAGGGGTACTGGAGTGGTAGTATATACCGGTCAGTACCTTATTCAATGTGCAGGGGTACTGGAGTGGTTGAGGTAGGTTTATACATAAAAAGTGACTGGTAGTAGGATATACATGTAAATGGGGTAATAGTGACCAGTAGCAGGATAAATATATACACTGAGTGTATAAAACATTATGAACACCTGCTCTTTCCATGACATAAACTGACCAGGTGAATTCAGGTGAAAGATATGATCCCTTATTGATGTCACTTAAATCCATGTCCATCCATTTCAGTCAGTGTAGATGAAGGGGAGGAGACAGGTTAAAGAATGATTTTTAAGCCTTGAGACAAGTGAGACATGGATTGTGTATGTGTGCTCTTCAGAGGGTGAATGGGCAAGACGAGATTTAACAGGGTAGGTGCCAGGCTTGAGTGTGTCAAGAACTGCAATGCTGCTGGGCTTTTCACGCTCAACAGTTTCCCGTGTGTATCAAGAATGGTTCACCACCCAAAGGACATCTAGCCAACTTGACCTAACTGTGGGAAGCATTGAGTCAACATGGGCCAGCATCCCTGTGGAAAGGTTTTGACACCTTGCAGTGTCCATGCCCTGACGAATTGAGGCTGTTCTGAGGACAAAGGGTGTGCAACTCAATATTAGGAAGGTGTTCCTAATGTTTTGTACACTCAGTGTAGATACTAATGATAATTGCAATAAATAATCTATGAACAGCAGCGTAATGGTAGTAATAAATCAAATCAATAATCAATTTACCCACAGCATAGGTGTGAGGGGGCGTGTGGGTGTAAGTGTGTGGTTCAGTAATGAGAGCTTCCTGAGATAGAAGATCAGCGCAGCTCAATGCCTTTTTCACGACTGATGTACGAGGAACATATAAAGTCCTCAGAGATGTTGAAACCGAATGTGCTTACTCATCCCCAGTCAGAAGAGAGAAGAGAAACAGACAGTCATTCTCAAGCCTGTTCATGACTCCCACGAAGAGCTAATGCCTCCTACATTTTTCACTTTTTTCGCTCGTCTGAGTTCTGGCAACTCTTCCAACGCCATCCTAGTTTTGACTATCTTCCCTTTTCATTTCATAATAGGCTCAACTGTCAAGAAGCTAGAACTCATGAACTCATGCTGTTTGTCCTTTACTGCTAGCTTAACTGTTGCTATGGCAACCAGTCAAGTGCAAGGGGCTAAGGTGACCCAAAATGCATTTGGGGAGCAGAGCGCTACTTGCTACACTGTTAGCCTTCGCCCCAGTGGGAAGTGGATGGGAGAAACATGTCCAGATGTGTGTGTGTGTGTGTGTGTGTGTGTGTGTGTGTGTGTGTGTGTGTGTGTGTGTGTGTGTGTGTGTGTGTGTGTGTGTGTGTGTGTGTGTGTGTGTGTGTGTGTGTGTGTGTGTGTGTGTGTGTGTGTGTGTGTGTGTGTGTGTGTGTGTGTGTGTGTGTGTGTGTGTGTGTGTGTGTGTGTGTGTGAGAGAGAGAATGCCAAGTCTTCCTGCCAACTCCAGAAGCCCAGCCAGTGGGTGATTATGGGGTTTTGTTAGGTCCTCTATAGAACACTATGGATCTTCTCAAGGCTGCAGAAAACACTCTACTACTGGAAGACCAGAGCAGAACTACCGTAGTGTTATATTGTACGGCAGAGCAGAACTACCATAGTGTTATATTGTACAGCAGAACTACCATAGTGTTATATTGTACAGCAGAGCAGAACTACCATAGTGTTATATTGTACAGCAGAGCAGAACTACCATAGTGTTATATTGTACGGCAGAGCAGAACTACCGTAGTGTTGTATTGTACAGCAGAGCAGAACTACCATAGTGTTATATTGTACAGCAGAGCAGAACTACCGTAGTGTTATATTGTACAGCAGAGCAGAACTACCATAGTGTTATATTGTACAGCAGAGCAGAACTACCGTAGTGTTATATTGTACAGCAGAGCAGAACTACCGTAGTGTTATATTGTACAGCAGAGCAGAACTACCGTAGTGTTATATTGTACAGCAGAGCAGAACTACCGTAGTGTTATATTGTACAGCAGAGCAGAACTACCGTAGTGTTATATTGTACAGCAGAGCAGAACTACCGTAGTGTTATATTGTACAGCAGAGCAGAACTACCGTTGTGTTATATTGTACAGCAGAGCAGAACTACCATAGTGTTATATTGTACAGCAGAGCACACGCAGTCTCTTTGCCATACTATAGAGAGCTGCTATGCTCACTGACCTGAAGACCATTTTGGGATATAAAAAACATGTCCTTTCACTTTAGAGTCTATGTAGTGCTGTTCAATTACGTGACATATTATTTGACCCAAAAAATTCTGTCTGAGGCACTATAGGCTATGTGTGTGTGAGTAAGACAGAAGCAACACGTGGACCTCTTGTAGAGTTCTTTAGTGACTGGCACACAGATATTACACTCTATGTTTGTCAATGTTTTAGTATTTATGCTTTGGCTGCATACTAGCATTATGATCTAAGTACTTCACGCTCTTGTAATCTTCTCACCCCTGACCTCTCACCTCTGACCCCTGCAGGACTTTATGATGGAGCTGACGGCCCACCAGAGCAGCGTGGGGAACGTGCTGCAGGTGGGCAACCAGCTCATCTCCCAGGGCAACCTGACGGAGGAAGAGGAGGATGAGATCCGGGAACAGATGACTCTGCTCAACTCCCGCTGGGAGAACATCCGCGTGGTCAGCATGGACCGACAGGCCAGGTACTGGATACACACATACTGGAACACACGTATCTATGACCCCCCCCCCCTTTCCTCTCAGACACACATACACACGCATGAACCCCCCTCACACATATGCATACATAGTATTTAGTATTTTATTAGGATCCTCATTAGTTGTTGCCAAGGCAGCAGCTACTCTTCCTGCGGTCCAAACAGAAATTAAACATCACATCATACAAAACATTGTGCTTCATACAAATTTACATTACTCCGTTATTACATTACAATTTTACGTACAAATGTACATTACTCCATTATTACATTACAATATTACATTACTAGGAATAATGTGTGTGTGTCTCTTCACCGTCTGGCTCTATATAGTACTGTGCATTTCTTAGCTTTTGCTCTGAACTTGAGGACTGTGACCCATGGTAGCATGTCTTGTGGGGAATGTATGGGTGTTTGAGCTGTGTTAACTGATTGAAGAGACAGTTTGGCACATTCAATACATCAATACCTCTCACAAAGACCAGTAGTGATGCAGTCAGTCTCTTCTACTTTGAGCCAGGAGAGATTGACATGCATGTTGTTGATGATAGCCCTCCGTGTATTTTTAAGGGCCAGACGTGCAGCTCTGTTTTGGGCCAGCTGTAAGTTGCCTATGTCTTACTCTGCAGCACTGGACCATGTAACTGGGCACTAGTCTAGGTGTGATAAAACTAGGGCCTGTTCAGTCGATTGTGACGTCAAGAAAGCAGCACTTTATCACGGACAGACCTGTCACTAATCTTAGCAACCGTTGAATCAATATGTTTTGACCATGTCAGCTTGCAATCTAGGGTTACACCAAGCAGTTTAGTCTCCTTAACTTGCTCAATCGCCACATTATTCATTACTAGATTTAGATTAGGTTAAGGGTTTAGCAAATTATTTATCCCAAATACAATTCTTTTAGTTTTTCTCTATACCGTATTTAGGACAAGCTTATTACTAGCCCCCCATTCTAAGTGACTGCAGCTCTCTAAGTGTTGCAGTGTTTTCATTTGCTGTGGTAGCTGACGTATATAATGTTGAGTCGTCAGTGCACATAGACACACAGGCTTTATTCAAGGCTTGTTAAAGGTCATTAGTAAAAATAGAAAACAGTAATGGGCTAAGACAGCTGCCTTAAGGTATACCACACTCTACCTGGTTTAGTTTAGAGAGGCTTCCATTAAAGAATAGGTAGCTCTTAATCCACGATATGGCAGAGTTTGTAAAGCCATATCACATTTGTTTTTGATGTCAAAAGTTGTGCTGAAGTCTCACAAAAGAGCTCCCTTAGTCTTGTTATTATCAATTTAATAATGTCCTTGTCCCTGACCAGATTATTTTGAGGCTATGCTTACATGACACACAAACCCATGGTTGGTTGAAGAGTGTGTGCGTGTACCCGTTGTGACTTGTGAGTACAGTATGTGTGCTGCATTGTCATCCCCCCCAGTGTATTATGAGGTCATTAATTATCACATAGTCTATGCTGAAGCAGCTGAATAGACTGCTATCGCGTGCTCTGTTGGTCACACAGTTGGTCTTTCAACATTCACAGCACACTCTCCCCTCACTCTTTCCCTCCCTCTCTCTCTCTCTCTCTCTCTCTCTCTCTCTCTTCCTCCTCTCTTTCTCTTTCTATATTTCTCTCTCTCTGTTCTCTCTCTCTAGGCTCCACGAGGTTCTGATGGACCTTCAGCAGCAGCAGCTGCAGCAGCTCTCTGATTGGCTGACAAAGACGGAGGCGCGAATCAGAAAGATGGAGATAGAGCCAATGGCGGGAGACGTGGAGGGGTACAAGGCCCAGATAGAGCAGCACAAAGTAAGGGAACATTTGATTGACTGGCACAAAGTAAACAAATGGTTTGATTGGGCATCACAAAGTAAAAATATAACTAGACAATCTGATAGGACAGCTGTGTTCACAGTACTCCCAATACGGCAGTTTTTAAGCAATATCACCTTTAAATATGTGACCACCATAAATGGACCCCCATAAAGCTTGATGGTGCCTGTGCTATGATTGCCTGTACTGGGCTGTTAATGGTTTGTGTTGGTCCAGGGGTTGCAGAATGACCTGGAGGCAGAGCAGGTGAAGGTCAACTCTCTGACACACATGGTGGTGGTGGTAGATGAGAACAGTGGAGAGAGCGCCACTGCTGCACTGGAGGACCAACTGCAGGTAAGAATAAAGCTTAAATTAAGTCTTGTTAATTGTTGATTTCAAGTGATTGTATAATGGCTAAATCTCCCTTTCTCCCTGTCTTACCCTCTCTTCCTCCTCTCAGTCTCTGGGAGAGCGCTGGGCGGCAGTGTGTCGGTGGACAGAGGAGAGGTGGCACAAGTTACAGGACATCCTCCTGGTGTGGCAGCAACTGCTGGAGGACCAGGTGAACACGAACACACATACCCACATTTTTATTTTGACTTGAATGCTACTAAATTGAGAATTGTCCACTCATTGAGAATGAGCTCCAATCAGTTCTGATTGGAAGTTCCTTTACTGTGGTTGGAGTACTGGAGAAAGCCTTGTATACACAGACATAGGATTAGAGTCTAGCGAGACTTGAGTTTGACTGTTTGTTATGAGGTTCAGGTAATTCAATAATCTCAAGTAATTGTGTTCCCTAATTCAATTCCCAGCTCTAAAATGAGCTCACACATCAACTAGTTCCATAGCTCCAGAAGTCATCCCTTTGTTTGTGTTATGTCAGAAGGTTAACCTATTCACTCGTTCCTCTTTCAGAGTTTGTTCCAAGCGTGGCTGACAGAGAAAGAGGCAGCCTTAGGTGAGGTTCAGACCAACACCTTCAAGGACCCGGGAGAGATGAATGCTAATGTCCGCAGATTAGCGGTAAGTGGTGTGCCACAAGTTGCTACGACATGCTAATTGCTAGGCTACGTTCATGAATGACGTTAGCATTTACCTGCAAAATCTAATTGCCGTATCCTTTCTAAGAGCTCTGTGATATAAAGAGTGGGCTCGTTTTTGCCGAAGTGCAGGCGGACGAGGAAATTCATATTTGGCTTCATGTTTTATTACCAACTATATTATCAGGAATGTCAAAGGTAATATAAGGCAATCAAAAAGTTCAGCCTGAGATTTAGAGCTTTGGGAAATGTTTTGTTATCATTTATAATACATTTTATAATGTGAATCTCTGGTTGCTGTGGGCTACAGTATAGTCTAGACACACAGAAATGACCGCTGGAAACGATTAGCAACACCCAACATATTTTCTATTCTGTTTATTATTACTTTGCGAACCACATGCTAACTGCAGATGCATTTGAGGTCGGCTTGTAACCTTTGACCCCTGTGGCTTGCCCGTACCCTAGCTCCTGAAGGAGGACATGGAGAAGAAGCGGCGGACGCTTGACCAGCTGAGAGATGCGGGACAGGATGTGAGGTCACTGCTGAGAAGCGCCGAGGCGGGGGCGAGGATCGAAGGAGACACAGAGGAGCTGACCCAGAGATGGGATAACCTGGTCCAGAGACTAGAGGACTGCTCCTACCAGGTTTGTGTGTGAATGTGTTTGTGTGTGTGTGTGTCAGTCCCAATATCATAACACCTCAACAAGACCTGAGCTTGTGGAGACACAGACACAAACCTGTGTGTGTAGGCAGCTCAATTCCTGTCCTCGTATCACTTAATTACCTAATTACCATGGAGCCCAAATGGCATGAAAAACATTCACATGACACATTCAACCATTTCCATCACTATTCACATGGCCCTAACACATCTGGACAAGAGGAACACCTATGTGAGAATACTGTTGATTGACTACAGTTCAACATTCAACACTATTGTTCCCTCCAAGCTCAACACCAAACTCGGAACCCTGGGTCTCGACACCACCCTCTGCAACTGGATCTTGGATCCTGACGGGCAGACCACAGGCTGCAAGGATTGGCAACAACATAATCCAATCTAGAATCAGCTTCCTATTTCGCAACAAAGCCTCCTTCACTCAAACATACCCTCGTAAAACGGACTATCCTACCGATCCTCAACTTCGGCGGTGTCATTTACAAAATAGCTTCCAATAATCTACTCAGCAAACTGGATGCAGTCTATCACAGTGCCATCCGTTTTGTCACCAAAGCCCCTTATACCACCCATCACTGCGACCTGTATTCTCTAGTTGGCTGGCCCTCGTTTCATATTCACCTCCAAACCCACTGGCTCCAGGTCATCTATAAGTCTATGCTGGGTAATGCTCCGCCTTATCTCAGCTCACTGGTCACGATAACAACACCCACGCGCTCCAGCAGGTATATCTGACTGGTCGTCCTCAAAGCCAACACCTCTTTGGCTGCCTTTCCTTCCAGTTCTCTGCTGCCAATGACTGGAACGAATTGCAAAAATCGCTGAAGCTGGAGACTTATATTTCCCTCACTAACTTTAAACATCAGCTATATGAGCAGCTTATCGATCGCTGCAGCTTACATAGCCCATCTGTAAATAGCCCACCCAATCTACCTCCCTCATCCCCATATTGTTTTTTATTTACTTTTCTGCTCTTTTGCACACCAGTATTTCTACTTGCACATCATCATCTGCTCATCTATCACTCCAGTGTTAATTTACTAAACTGTAATTACTTCGCTACTGTGGCCTATTTATTGCCTTACCTCCTCACGCCATTTGTAAACACTGTATATAGACTTAGTTTTTTTCTATTGTGTTATTGAATGTACGCTTGTTTATTCCATGTGTAACTCTGTGTTGTTGTTTGTGTCGCACTGCTTTGCTTTATCTTGGCCAGGTCGCAGTTGTAAATGAGAACTTGTTCTCAACTAGCCTACCTGGTGAAATAAAAATACTAAATAAATAACACCTCCTCACACTGACTCTTAACACAGAGGCCCCTCATGGGTGTGTCCTCAGTCCTCTGCTGTACTCCCTGTTCTCGCTGTTTGCATGACACAAACTCCATCATCAAGTTTGCTTATAGGGAGGAGGGAAGTGAACTGGCATTGTGGTGCCAGGACAACAACCTCTCCCTTAATGTCAGCTAAACTAAAGAGTTGATTGTTGACTTCAGGAAGCAGTGGAGGGAACACAGACCTGATCCACATCAATGGGACTGCAGTAGAGAGTCAGCAGTTATAAGTTCGGCGTTCACATCACCGAGAACTTGACATGGACCAAAAACCCTACAACTCTTGTCAAGAGGGAGTAATAGCGTCTCCAATTCATAAGGTGGATGAAGAAATTCGGCATGCCACCCCGAGTGACTCAAAATACTCCCGCTGCACCAGCGAGAGCGTCCTGACCGGTTGCATTGTGGCCTGGTATTGGAATTGCCACGACTTCAAGGCCCTCCAGGTGAAGACATCCCAGTACATCACTGGGGCCGTGTTCCCACCCATCCAGGACGTACTTGAAACGGTGCCCGAGGAAGTCCAGCAGCATAATCAAGGAACCCACACACCCCAGCCACAAACTGTTCACTCCCTTAGCGCCAGGCAGACGGTATCAGAGCGTGACGTCTGATACCAGCAGGCTCAGAGGTAGTTTCTATCTACAAGCCATCAGACTGCTGAACTGCTGAACTGAACATACTTTTCTGTGACGTTATTGCAGAGCCTCCAGAGGCTTGCGGAGGCCCAATCGAGCTTTGTACCGCATCGCCGTGCAACTCCCAAATTCTGTAACAATCCGAAGGGCTCCATATACAGTAGCTCCGCATTGACATGATTGGTTGACCTCCTTGACAACTTCCTTCACAAGAAGTAGGAATGCCCTGACTTCTGCAGAGGCCATATCTAATAAATGCTGTATGGCCACTGCAGATGTCGGATTGACCATGCAGAGCCTTTTACACTTATGCTAAAACGTTTATTCTATTCTACTGAACCACTTACTTTATTATCATATTCCTATCTTTTATCATTTCTTGTTGCATTTTTGAAAGAAACCTGCAAGTAAGCAATTTCGTTGGATTGTGTATCTTGTACGTACGACTAATAAAACTTGCAACTTGAAACAGAGTCAGCAGGTTGCACAGTTTCTCACTGGTCTGTCCAAAGAGCCATTAGTGGATGGAAACCTCCAAATAAGAGAAGAACAACAGGATTAAAAAGCAGTCAAGCCACTGCACTGTCTTGTGCAGAGGATGTAAATGACTATATACCTGTATACCAGGCTATGGTGGTGTCAGACTGCCTATAGGCATTTACTAGTCACAATACCACAGTGGCCATTTTGATCCAGTTCATTTGTCCTGTTGGGTTCTCTGTTCAGCCCGGTTCCAATCAGTCGCTCACACGCATGTTCTGAACCATTGCCAAGGTGACGGAGGCCGTGACGAAGGCTGCTGGGATGGCTCAGATTGAGGAACACGTTGCAATGGTTGTGATGGAAACTGTTGCTGTGGCGGCAGCACAGCCGGAGAAGGTGCTTGACGACCAAGAGCTGGCCCCTCCCACTCCTCCCAAGAGACGACTGATGGAGACGGATGAGTCGGAACTCAGGGGAGGGTAAGGACTGGAACACACACTCACACACTCACACACTCACATACAGACAACTACATCAGTACAGAACCAAACTCTCTCTGCTCCATCAGGTTGGAGAGTGACTTATCTGACCTCTTGAGATGGCTGAACACATGGAAAGTTTCAGCTCAGACCCTGGCCTCTACTGACCCTGAAAACCCTGACCTTCAGGAAAAACTACAGGTAGGTCCATTAAAAAATACAGCTTCCATGATGCATTTACAGGTAACATTAGGTGCTCTCAATTTGACGTTGGCAAAAGGTTGTACTTTGGGATCAATGGAAAACTTTTTGATGAGTTGATTTCATGTCTGTCTTCCAATCACTGTAGGCTTTGGAGGCGCAGCTGTTGTCGAAGGAGGCTCAGGTTGGTCAGGTGACCCAAGGAGGGCGGCGCCTGATGGAACCCCTGGAGAAAGGTAGGGAATCCCCAGAAAAGCAAAATAAGCAGTACCTTTATTTATTATGTTTGTATTTTGTGTTTAACATTTGTACAGTTACACATTATTTTATGAATAATTTCTGTTGATATGATTGGATATTGGTTCACTCTACTTGACCTTCACCTTAATTTTATAAAGTACATATCTCCTAGGTGAGGTTCGTTTTAAAAGCTTGTTTGTACACATAGATTGAAGTACAATACCAGCATAGCTACTGTCGTATATCAGAGCTGTGTGCTGGAAAACCTTGGTAGAGCATGGGTGGAATAGTCATTGTGGTGCTCATGTGAATTTCCTTTCTTTTTTGGCTTCAGACCAATGCCTATCCTCACTTAAAACAGGTTTTAATGTATTTATTGGCTCTTCCAGAAATATCCTGTTCCTCAGTATTTACTAGTGTTGGTCTCGTAAGATCATTTTTCCACAGCTGTTGTATATTTGGGGGTATTTTTAAACCTGAATTTTACTGGTTGCCAGTAAGCATGACTTGTGTGTTTGCAGGTATTGTCATAAAAACCTGCAGCAGGACTTGAGGCTCCTGGCTTAATTCACAGTGCAGTGAAACGCTCAGGCACTCCTGCTTTATTTGTTTACAGCAGGATAACAGTACGGAAAGATGGAGAAGTATGGGTGTTATAGTGTTGGTGTGGTTTTGTTTAACCTTTCCACCTCTCTCTCCCTTCTCTCCTTTTCTCAATCTCCCCTACATTTTTATTTGCCCCATTCTCCTTGCGTCTATCTCCCCCTTCGCCCCCTCACTCATTTCTATTTATCTCTCTTTCCTTCACTCCTATCCTTCCCTACCTCCTCCCTCTCTGTAGAGGGAGTGAGTGTGGACTCTATCAGGTGTGATATAGATGTGGTGGAGGCTGAATGGGAGGTGTGTGTGAGTGAGCTGAAGGCTCTGTGTGACTGGGTCCAGGCCCAGACCCGGGTCAGGAGCCTCTGCTCTGATTTGGCTGCTGTGGACAAGGTTCTGGGAGAACAGGACCAGTGGCTGAGTGGAACAGACAGTACCAGATCTGATGAGGCTGCCCTAAGAACCCTCAGGACAGAGTGCCAGGTTAGAACCCAACCCTTAGAACCCTCACCCTGACCTCTGGTTTGATTATCGCCATGGAGACGACCCCCACTGAAACTGTTAAACATCACAAATCATATCAACAGATGTGTCGTGAAGTCTGTTTACCCTTTCGTCTTATCTGTTTGTATCTCTGTCTCCAGTCACGGTTGGCCCAGCTGACTGCACTGAGCCCACGATTGGACCAGCTCTCTGCAGAGGTGGAGTCAATAGATGTCCCGCCCACTCTCACAGCCAACATGGCCACTGTCTCTGCCCACCAGGCCTCCACACTGCAGCGGCTACAGACCAGGGAGCAGGAGATCAATGCAGGTATGGGACCACAACATTGCTTTAACATTTGCTCGAAATCAATGCAGGGACTTGACCCGTGCTCTGACAACACTGTATAAACGCTTTAAAAATGCTTGGTCGCCATTGGGTCAAAGCTTTATCAATGCCCAATGAATGGACTTGTGTTCTTTCAGCACTTCATCAGTGGTGGCGGTCCTAAACCTTCCATAGTTTTTACTGAGGCTACAGGATTGATGCCAGATCAATGAACTCTACTGGCTCTTACTGCTGGAGCTGTGATATGACATCAGCTTTATATCCAGCCTTGGTTGGACAGAAGTAATCGATGATGCCCTTATATGACCACTGAATACGCAGGACCGTGTGTGTGTGTGTGTGGGTGGGTGGGTGGGTGGTCTCTGCCAAGCTCCCAAGGACCAGGTTTTGAGTTTTAGGAGTTCTGAAATCAATCAACATTTTTCTCCTGGAATTTATGAGTCCTGCTCGAAAAGAATGTAAAAGTATATTGGAGAGGCCTATTTGTCTTCTGACCTTAAAAGGAGTGTGTGTGTGTGCAACTGCCCTGAGGAAAACCATTTTGTTTCTGCTTCAGAGAGGCAATCTTTCACTGGGCCTCTCTCTCTCTCCGTTTTTCTCCCCTCCCTCTCTCTCTGTCTGCTGTATATAAACACAGGCAGATTATGTGAGAGTACTCATGCCCGTGAGAGCAGTGTGCGTTGTGTTAATTTTTGCCCAACAGGGTCGAATTTAGCACATTCTGTTGAAGTATGTTGATGCATTTTTCTGTTTTCATTGTGTTTACTGTGGCATATTGAAGGTTCAGCGGGTATGAACCCCTGGCGTGCATTAGTTGCGCAGCCTCATTTAGGCTTGCCATGAGACACACACAGCAAACATCTGGAGCCCTGGGCAAATGTGCAGCACACGCTCTATCTCTGACATACAGTGAAATGGAAGGCGCACAAACACACCCACCCACAGAGAGCTCAGTGAGTTCATAACAGCCACAAATTATTACAGCCAGTACCTATGGGAATTCCCAAAACAATACTCTGACCCCTTGTGGCAACTAGATACTATAACCCTTGACTTAACAGTGTCTCCTCTCCCCCTGTCTGTGTTCCAGCGCTGGCCAGCCTCCAGTATGTTGATGATCAGAGGTCCCAGATAATACAGGTGGTTCAGGGTGACCAGATTCCTGTGGTCAGTGTGTCTGGGACTGACCTCGTAGATGGTCTGGAGGCTAGACTGGGCACACTGCGGGAAGCCATCATGGATGTGCCTACAACGGAGGGGGCAGTGGAGCGGGCACAGGTGAGTGGCTTCGGGGCTTTTATTCATCGTTCTCTGTACTGTGTTCCAGTTGTCCGTGTGTTATCGTGTAGCAGTGTATTTGTGGGTTATCTGTTAATGGCTGAGTCCAGACCTATTAGATGTCTGTCTGCTCTGGTTCCAACATACAATGGGCCCATTCTCACACCTATACGTCCCTCTTTAATCTTTCAACCGCAACAGAGGAGAAAGAGGGATGTGTGTGTATGTTTGTGCTTGCAAGGGTGTGTACGTGTTTGTGTGTGCGTGTGTTTGTGCGTGTGTGTGTGTGTGATTGAGAGAGAGTCTGTAGGAATGTGGGTCGGCTGTAGGCCTCGTTATCGTGGTAGATAAAGCATGGTGCCAGGGCAGCCTGGGAACTTTCTGGGCACCCTGCCTGCTGCCTGTGGCTCAGAGCTTCAACCCTCAGACTGCAACCAGTCTACCATGCACGTTCCTACTGCTGCAGGCTGCAGCTGCTGCCTCAAACGCTGTTCCTGCCCCTGAGGTTTAAACACACCCTGCAGACTGACTGTCTCAGATCAGCCTACTCACCTCTATCGCCCCCTAGGCTACCTACCACACCTGACAACTGTCCTATAATTTGTCCCTCAGCTGCAGATTAATGGGTTATGGGTCATGTAGTTTTTTCTCCCTCTCGCCTTAGGCACTGTGTATAGAGATAGAGCAGATGCAGCAGGCCTCGGACCCTGCAGAACTACAAAGATGGAGTCAGCTCTCCTCCAGGGCACGTGAGGAGCTGGGCACGCTGCAGTGCATCCTGGGTAGCCTGAAGGACAATCAGGTAGAAAACTGTACTGTAGAATATCCTTCCTCCATTCTGCTTTAAAATCAATGGAACTTTTATTGGACCCAAGCAATGACAAAATAAGGCAGTGATTGTTGTCAATAACGTTCACGATGATGTTGTTTCCAGGTGCGTGTGGTGGAGGTGGAGCGCTGGCTGGATGGCGTACAGGAACTGATGTCACGGAATGCCAAGGGCCAGGGAGATGCAGAGAGACTACAGGAAGAGCTCAACCAGTGCAAGGTCATAGGTCACACCATTCAAAAACAAACAAAACTTTGAACTGTTAGACTTAAAGTACTGCAATGTTATAACCCATGCCCCTTTCTCCCCATCTCCTTCTTAGGAGTATGTGAGTGAGATGGAGTCAGTGGAGAGTTTAGTGAAGCAGATAGGAGAGAACGTATTAGCGGTGCAGGGGGCTGCAGTACCAGAGTTGGCCCACTGGGGGCAGGCTAAACTGGAGGAGTGCCAGGGGAGGTGGGAGACACTGAGCAAACAGGTGAGGAAGAAGAGGACAGTTCAAACAACACTGGATAGAAAGTATTCAAAACCCTTGACTTTTTGCACGTTTTGTTACAGCCTTATTCTAAAATGTATTAAATGTATTATTATTATTTTTCTTTTGTTATTATGGTGTATTGATGAGAACCCCCCCATTTTTGGGGGGGATTAAGGCTGTAACGTAACAAAATGTGGAAAACTTCAAGGGGTTTGAATACTTTCCGAATGCACTGTAAATAGGTGATACAACCATCCCAGCTCTGCAGATTTTGCTGCAAAGAGACAGTATCATTAGATCACTTGTTTTGGTACTGCCCATATGTTACTTGTTTTGGTCGCCGGTTCAGGAATGGCAAAAAAAATTACAACATTTACTTGGAGCTAACTTTGCAAATAGCATTGCTGTGGGACTTGAAAAAACAGACAAACGAACAATAATATAATAATACTCTTGGCAAAAATGTGTATCCCTAATTTACAATCTGTAGAAACTATGAGAATAGAAATGTTCAGAAAACATCACAGCACAGTGGAAAACAAATGACAGCTAGAAATCAACTGGATGTTCTTCAGAGATAGATGGGAGGGGCTGAGAGTAGCTGAAGGCTGGGACTGGATGGTCTTCAGAGATAGATGGGAGGGGCTGAGAGTAGCTGAAGGCTGGGACTGGATGGTCTTCAGAGATAGATGGGAGGGGCTGAGAGTAGCTGAAGGCTGGGACTGGATGGTCTTCAGAGATAGATGGGAGGGGCTGAGAGTAGCTGAAGGCTGGGACTGGATGGTCTTCAGAGATAGATGGGAGGGGCTGAGTGTAGCTGAAGGCTGGGACTGGATGTTCTTCAGAGATAGATGGGAGGGGCTGAGAGTAGCTGAAGGCTGGGACTGGATGGTCTTCAGAGATAGATGGGAGGGGCTGAGTGTAGCTGAAGGCTGGGACTGGATGGTCTTCAGAGATAGATGGGAGGGGCTGAGAGTAGCTGAAGGCTGGGACTGGATGGTCTTCAGAGATAGATGGGAGGGGCTGAGTGTAGCTGAAGGCGGGGACTAAAAACAAACACAAGATAACTAATGTAGAATATACTGTCTAAAATGTATAGACTGTATAAACTGAAAGTAGAAGCTTAAGTATTGTTTTCCATTAGTTTACTCCAATTAGGGTAGAGGTGGTAGGTTTAGGGGAAAATATATTATATAAAATTATATATATTTACAAAATAATATATGGGGATTGGAAATTATGCAGATAATTACATTGGTAGAAGCCACAATCTGTAATATTAAAGCTGATCTATCCACTAAAATAAATGAAGCCTGCATACTGAACTGCTCATACACTTTTATGTGTATCCTTTTGTTAATGTCAGCGTCTTATTTAAAACCTGACATGTTATTAAGACACTCTGTGTACTTGCTACCCTGTGTAACCTGACAGTGGTCCGTGTTATCTCTGTGTTGTCTCTGGGTAGCTGCTGAGCCACCAGGAGCGTGTGAGTGAGAGCCAGGAGAGGCAGGTGAACCTAAGGAAAGACTTGGCAGAGATGCAGGAATGGATGGCCCAGGTAGACGAGGAGTTCCTCATGAGAGACTTTGAGTACAAGAGTCCTGAGGAGCTGGAGGGGGCACTGGAAGAGATGAAGGTGGGGAACAGAGGACAGAACTTTGACATTAAATAAAAAAAAAAAAAACTGAACTAGGAACTCCTCATTCCTTCTAGAAAGAAAGTCCCACCAACTAAACCAAAAGAATCCCACTTGTATGCTATGTAGCCAGTTATGGCCCCTCTTATGTGAAAATACTATCCTGATAATCTGGCATGTCTCTTTCTTTCCTCTTTGCCTCATCTCCTCCCTTCTCTCCCCTCCCTACTTAGAGGGCTAAAGAGGATGTGTTACAGAAGGAGGTGAGAGTGAAGATATTGAAGGACAACATTAACATGTTGGTGGCTAAGGCTAAGACTACCCCTGGTGGCAGTGGCCAGGACCTGACAGAGGAGCTGGGAGGAGTCCTGGGGAACTATCAGAAACTATGTGACCGCTTCAAGAGCAAGTGTCACACCCTAGAGGTAAAGAGTTTGATAAGACTAGTCCAAACAACTTATGAGGCACTGGTTCTTTGTTGTATTTGTGTTCATATCATACAGTAATGTGGTTGTATATATGTCCGTGTTCATGTGGTCTTCTCTGTAGGAGGTGTGGTCGTGTTGGATGGAGCTGCTGCAGTACCTGGACCTGGAGCAGGGCTGGCTCAACAAGTTGGAGGAGAAGCTTCAGGCTACAGAGAACCTACCTGAGAGCACTGAGGCTGTCAACAAGGTTTTGGAGGTAGATATCTCTATTTAAACATATCCATTCTTCTTTCTTATCCTTTTCATCTCTCATTCTCTCCCCTCCACTTTATTGTATGCTCTCTCCTTTAATCCCTCCACCCCCCATTGTTTTGTGTTCTGTCTGTTTCTCTTACTTTGACGATGTCACCAGTCTGTCCTCTTTGGGCAGACTCCAGCACTCTGTCTGCCTACCTCAGGTACTGTAAGAGTGACACCGACCTACACAGCATTACCAAAAGTATGTGGACACCTTGTCGAACATCTCATAAAAAAATCATGGGCATTAATATGGAGTTGGTCCTCCCCTTTGCTGCTATAACAGCCTCCACTCTTCTAGGAAGGCTTTCCACTAGATGTTGGAACATTGCTGCGGGGACTTGCTTCCATTCAGCCACAAGAGCATTAGTGAGGTCGGGCACTGATGTTGGGCAATTAAGCCTGGCTCGCGGCGGTGTAACAATTCATCCCAAAGGTGTTCGATGGGGTTGAGGTCAGGGCTCTGCAGGCCAGTCAAGTTCTTCCACACCGATCTCAACAAACCATTTCTGTATGGACCAAGCTTTGTGCACGGGGGACATGATGAAACAGGAAAGGGCCTTCCTTAAACTGTTGCCACAAATTTGGAAACACAGAATTGTCTAGAATGTCATTGTATGCTGTAGCGTTAAGATTTCCCTTCACTGGAACTAAGGGGCCTAGCCCGAACCATGAAGAACAGCCCCAGACCATTATTCCTCCACCAAACTTTACAGTTGGCACTATGCATTGGGGCAGGTAGCGTTCTCCTGGCATCTGCCAAACCCAGATTTGTCCATTGGACTGCCAGATGGTGAAGCTGGATTCATCACCCTAGAGAACGCGTTTCCACTGCTCCAGAACCCAATGGCAGTGAGCTTTACACCACCACGCTTGTGTGTGGCTGCTCAGCCATAGAAACCCATTTCATGATGCTCCCGACGAACAGTTATTGCGCTGACATTGCTTCCAGAGGCAGTTTGGAACTCGGTAGTGAGTGTTACAATCCAAAACAGACAATTTTTACATGCTACGCGCTTCAGCGGTCAAGTTCTGTGAGCTTGTGTGGCCTACCACTGTGTGCCTGAGCCGTTGTTGCTCCTTGACGTCCATTTTACAATAACAGCACTTACAGTTACAGCTCTAGCAGGGCAGAAATTTGACGAACTGACTTGGAAAGGTGGCATCCTATGACGGTGCCACGTTGAAAGTCACTGAGCTCTTCAGTAAGGCCATTCTACTGCCAATGTTTGACTATGGAGATTGCATAGCTGTGCCCTCCATTTTCTACACCTGTTATCAATAGGTAATAGCCGAATCCACTCATTTGAAGGGGTGTCAACATACTCTTGTGTATATAATAAACACTGACACGTCACCCTCTCTCTTTCCCTCTTTCCTCCCCTTCGCTCTCTCACCCTGTCACCTTTATTCTTTCTCTCTCCCTCTCTTCTCCCCTCCTCTTTCTCTCTCTCTAGTCGTTGGAATGTGTGTTGCGCCACCCAGGTGACAACAGGACACAGATCAGGGAGTTGGGTCAGACCCTAATAGATGGGGGCATCCTGGACGAACTTATCTCAGAGAAACTAGAGACCTTCAACTCCTGCTACGATCAACTCAGCCACCAGGTGTGTGTGTGTGTGTGTGTGTGTGTGTGTGTGTGTGTGTGTGTGTGTGTGTGTGTGTGTGTGTGTGTGTGTGTGTGTGTGTGTGTGTGTGTGTGTGTGTGTGTGTGTGTGTGTGTGTGTACATAGCCATCAAGTGGCTGTCTTGTCTCTTTCTGCATCTTTGTTTGTGAGAAACGACAGGACAACATCTTGTTTTCTATTTGTGAATTGTGTATATGGTAGTAGATAATAAATCAAATCTAATTGTATTCGTCACATGCTCCATTAACAACAGGCATAGACTAACAGTGAAATGCTTACTTATATACAGTACCAGTCAAAGGTTTGGACACACCTACTCATTCAGGTAGCCTAGTGGTTAGAGCGTTTGGGCCAGTAACCGAAAGGTTGCAAGATCGAATCTCCGAACTGACAAGGTAAAAATCTGTCTTTCTGCCCCTGAACAAGGCAGTTAACCCACTGTTCCTAGGCCGTCACTGTAAATAAGAATTTGTTCTTAACTGACTTGCTTAGTTAAATAAAGGTTAAATAATTACAAATCCAGGTTTTTTCTTTATTTGTACTATTTTCTACATTGTAGAATAATAGTGAAGAAATAAAAACTGTGAAATAACACATAAGGAATCATGTAGTAACCAAAAAAAGTGTTAAACAAATCTAAATATATTTTATATCTGAGATTCTTTGAAGAAACCCCTCTTTGCCTTGATGACAGCTTTGCACACTCTTGGCATTCTCTCAACCAGCTTCATGAGGTAGTCACCAAGGTGTGCCTTGTTAAAAGTTCATTTGTGGAATTTCTTTCCTTAATGCGTTTGAGCCAATCAGTTATGTTGTGACAAGGTAGCGGTGGTATACAGAAGATAGCCCTGTTTGGTAAAATAGCAAGAACAGCTCAAATAAACAAATAAAAACCACAGTCCATCATTACTTTAAGACATGAAGGTCAGTCAATGTGGAAAATTTCAAGAACTTTGAACATTTCTTTAAATGCAGTCACAAAAACCATCAAGCGCTATGATGAAACTGGTTCTCATGAGGACCGCAACAGGAAAGGAAGACCCAGAGTTAGCTCTGCTGCAGAGGATAAGTTCATTAGAATTACCAGCCTCAGAAATTGCATCCAAAATAAATGCTTCAGAGTTCAAGTAACAGACACATCTCAACATCAACTGTTCAGAGGAGACTGCGTGAATCAGGGCTTCATGGTCGAATTTCTGCAAAGAAACACTACTAAAGGAAACCAATAAGAAGAGACTTGCTTGGGCCAAGAAACACAAGCAATGGACATTAGACAGGTGGAAATCAGTTCTTTGGTCTGATGAGTCCAACTTGGAGATTTTTGGTTCCAACTGCCGTGTCTCTGTGAGCCGCAGAGCAGGTGAATGAATGATCTCCGCATATGTGGTTCCCACCGTGAAGCATGGAGGAGGTGTGATGGTCTGGGGGTGCTTTTCTGGTGACACTGTCAGTAATTTATTTCAAATTCAAGGCACACTTCACCAGCATGGCTACCACAGCATTCTGTAGCGACTATCATTTGTTTTTCAATAGGACAATGACCCAACACACCTCCAGGCTGTGTAAGGGCTATTTGAGTGATGGAGTGCTGCATCAGAAGACCTGGCCAACACAATCACCCGACCTCAACCCAATTGAGATGGTTTGGGATGTGTTGGACCGCAGAGTGAAGGAATGGCAGCCAACAAGTGTTCAGAATATGTGGGAACTTCTTCAAGACTGTTAGAAAATCATTCCAGGTGAAGCTGGTTGAGAGAATGCCAAGAATGTACAAAGCTATCATCAAGGCAAAGGGTGGCTACTTTGGCGATTTGTTTAATACTTTTTTGGTTACTACATGATTCCATATGTGTTATTTCATAGTTTTGATGTCTTCAATATTATTCTACAATGCAGAAAATATAAAAAATAAAGAAAAACCCTTGAATGAGTAGGTGTGTCCAAACTTTTGACTGGTACTGTATGTCTTGAACATATCAGAATTATGTCCATTTCTATATTTTCTAGGCTGTAAACAGGCAGATAAGTATATGTTGGGTAATGTACTTGTCTATATATTATGTATATTGACTTAATGTTGATATGACATCCATCTAGGCTGTGAACCGTCAGATCAGTCTAGAGCAGCAACTGGCCACTCTGAAAGAGAATGAGCAGGTTCTCCAGGCTCTGCAGGAGTCACTGACCCAGCTCGACCACACACTCACCTCTTACCTCACCGACCGCATAGATGCCTTCCAGCTACCGCAAGAGGCCCAGGTACACACATACAGACAGATGCACACACACACCACACACACACACAAACTCATCTTCTATCTGACCGACTACATTGACACATCCCACAAACACATGTAGCGAATGCCAACAATTAGTTATTGGATGTCAGCTTAACCCTTGACCTCTAAACCCGTCTCCATCCTTTGCAGACCATCGGGGCAGAGATTGCGGCCCATGAGGTGACAGTGGAGGAATTGAGGAGTAGGAACGTGGGTAATCTGCCTCCTCCCACCCCAGAGGGCAAGGCTGCTCGCAGTGGAACCATGTTGGACCTGCTGCAGGTACTGACCCCTAGTGGACAGGGGGTGAAATTGTTCTCATTAAAGCCTATAGGGATAACATAGGAGTTTATGATTTATTGAAAATGTTGTTGTCTCTGCAATAATTCTGGTTGGTCATTATGCTGTTTTTTCCGTCTTTCAGCGGAAGCTGCGAGAGATCTCCACTAAGTACCAGTTGTTCCAGAAGCCTGCTAACTTTGAGCAGCGCATGCTGGACTGTAAGAGGGTTCTAGATGGAGCCAAGGAAGAGCTGCACATTCTAGACGTTAGGGAGGTGGAACCCCAACAGATCCAGGCCCACCTCATCGGCTGTATGGTGAGACCTAGAAATAAAACACGTTGAGAAGTCTCTTACAGGTGTGCATGTACGCGCACACACACACACACACACACACACACACACACACACACACACACACACACACACACGCACACATTCTCCCTCACACTCCCTGTCTGTCTCCTTAACCCTTCAGAAACTGTATAAGGTTCTGAGTGAGGTGAAGTTAGAGGTGGAGACAGTGATAAAAACAGGAAGACAGATCGTCCAGAAACAACAGACTGACAACCCCAGAGGCATGGATGAACAACTGACAGCACTTAAACTGCTCTACAACCACCTGGGAGCACAGGTAATACACACACACGTGACTATAGTAGTTTAACCTTAGGACATAACAGTCTGGTCTTCTCACTTGGTCAGCTGTGTCATCATGAATAGTTGCGTTCTTAAAATAAACCTATTTTCAAAATGATGAGGATATCGTCATTTTGACCAACCAAACAGCGAGCCCATCGTCTCTTCTTCTCTCTCCAGGTGACAGAGGGGAAGCAGGACCTGGAGAAGGCTCTGTCTTTGTCTCTGAGACTACATAAGGACAGCGCCGCCCTACAGGACTGGCTGACCACCAACCAGACTCTGCTGCAGCAGAAAAAGTCCTCTGGAGACATGCCTGCTGATATAGACGCTGAGATCGCCTGGGCCAATGTGAGTCACGTGTGCGTGAGTTGTGTGCTTGTGTGTTCACCGGGCTTGCTAGAATAGTTTGTTGAAATGTTTATTTGGCTTTTGTGTCTGTAGAGGGTGGGTGTGCAGAGGATTTGTGTAACATTTGTATAACGTGTGTGTGCGCTCCCCCAGGGCATGCTGAAGGAGTCGGAGCATCGTAAGGCAGACCTGGCTGAGCTGATGGAGACCAGCGCTGGGCTGCAGGGGCTGGTGGAGGGGAGTGAGGGCCCTCTGGAAGACAAGCTGTGTGGCCTCAACGAAGGCTGGGGACAGGTGCGCACCTGGACCGAGGACTGGCTGAGCACCGTTCTGGTGGGTTCACGCTTCACTATCATAGGATAACCTATCTATTAATCCTGTCTCTGTCTAAAGTAATGGTTGAGTAAAGTAATGTGTACATGACAGCTAAAACATGTCAGAAGGGACATTTGGAATAATTCCTGCATCTTGCCTCAGCACTCCGTTTCTCTAGAGAGAAATCAAGTAATTCACTAGAGAAACCTGAGAAATCAAGTCAATAACTATGTGGGATGCTGGGCTGATGGGTTGGAGTCTTCATTAAGCACATATTAAACCTAGTTCAATGCAAACACATGGTAATTAACTACAATGATCCTAATCCATTGTGCCATTTTGTTGTGGCATAGAGATGGATCAGAGAGGAAGAGGCGAAGCGAGAGGTTTCACTCTCACCATAATCTGTCCAAAATAAGCCCAATGCGTTTCTATGGGTTTATTTTGGACCTTTGGGAGAAAGACTTCCATTGTTAGAGCATAGACATGAGCATCTCGTCATTATATGCAGATCTCTGGACTGATCCACTTTTCCGTCTGTTACGTCAGGTTAGATACACACAGACCGCATGAGAGAGCAATGTACACAACACAACGATGAGAGGGACAGTTTGTGAAAGTATACATTGTCTACTTTGAAGAACTAGTCCAATGATTTTGTCCGACAGCTCTGCAGCATACTTAGGCAGGTTAGCTAAATAGGATGACTGAGGGCAGTACAGTATGGGGAGAACAGAGTTAACGTTACATGTCCTGGCTGGCTGACTGCTACTGCCTGAGAAGAGATGATTTTAAAGAATAAAAAAATAATAAGGTAATCAAATGAAAACAAAGTAATATACACAGCTGAAATATTTGGTTATTTATAAGTAATTTCCTATTTATCTATTGATGTTTATCCAATCTGGACCTGACTGAGCCAATGGAATATTTTTTTATGTTTTGGCAATTGAATGTTCATTATTTTTAACTTAATACTTCTTGAGCTTTTTAAGGGAAATTCCTATGTCGTCATTTTAAATGATCAAAACCCGAAATCGATTTATTAATAATGGCACCAAAAACGCAAACCAACCTCAAACTCGAATCGCTCAGCACTACCATCTTTCTACCTCTATTCCCTACAGAACCACCAGAACGAGGTGGAGATCTTTGATGAGAACCTGGCCCACATCAGCACCTGGCTGTACCAGACCCAGATCCACCTGGATGAGACGGAGAGACTGCCCACAGTGGAGAGGGAGATAGTAGTTAAGGTGATGGAGACGGCCCACAGTGGAGAGGGAGATAGTAGTTAAGGTGATGGAGACGGCCCACAGTGGAGAGGGAGATAGTAGTTAAGGTGATGGAGACGGCCCACAGTGGAGAGGGAGATAGTAGTTAAGGTGATGGAGACGGCCCACAGTGGAGAGGGAGATAGTAGTTAAGGTGATGGAGACGGCCCACAGTGGAGAGGGAGATAGTAGTTAAGGTAATGGAGACGACCCACAGTGGAGAGGGAGACGGCACACAGTGGAGTTAAGGTGATAGAGACAGAGAGACGGCCCTCAGTGGAGAGAGATGGTACTTAAGGGGATCGAGACAGACGATAGTGGAGAGAGATGTTAGTTAAGGTGATAGAGACAGAGAGACTGCCCACAGTGGAGAGACGGGAGAGGACAGGAAGGGAGACGGTAAGAGAGAGAGAGGAGGGGATGGGAGATGGTAGGAGAGAGAGAGGAGAGGGGAAAGGAGATGGTAGGAGAGAGAGAGGAGAGGGGAAAGGAGATGGTAGGAGAGAGAGAGGAGAGGGGAAAGGAGATGGTAGGAGAGAGAGAGGAGAGGGGAAAGGAGACGGTAGGAGAGAGAGAGGAGAGGGAAAGGAGACGGTAGGAAAGAGAGAGGGAAGGGAGACGGTAGGAGAGAGAGCGGGAAGGGAGATGGTAGGGGAGAGTGAAAAGGAGACGGTAGGAGAGAGAGAGGAGAGGGGAAAGGAGACGATAGGAGAGAGAGCGGGAAGGGAGACTGTAGGAGAGAGGGAAGGGAGACTGTAGGAGAGAGAGCGGGAAGGGAGACGGTAGGAGAGAGAGCGGGAAGGGAGACGGTAGGAGAGAGAGAGGGAAGGGAGACGGTAGGAGAGAGAGCGGGAAGGGAGACGGTAGGAGAGAGAGCGGGAAGGGAGACGGTAGGAGAGAGAGGAGAGGGGAAAGGAGACGGTAGGAGAGAGAGAGGGAAGGGAGACTGTAGGCGAGAGAGCGGGGAAGGAGACGGTAGGAGAGAGAGCGGGAAGGGAGACGGTAGGAGAGGAGGAAAGGAGACAGTAGGAGAGAGAGGAGAGGGGAAAGGAGACGGTAGGAGAGAGAAAGGAGACGGTAGGAGAGAGAGAGGAGAGGGAAAGGAGACGGTAGGAAGGAGACAGTAGGAGAGAGAGAGGAGAGGGGAAAGGAGACGGTAGGAGAGAGAGGGGAAAGGAGACGGTAGGAGAGAGAGAGAGAGGAGGGAAAGGAGACGGTAGGAGAGAGAGGGGAAAGGAGACGGTAGGAGAGAGGAGGGGAAAGGAGACAGTAGGAGAGAGAGGAGAGGGAAAGGAGACGGTAGGAGAGAGGAGCGGGAAGGAAACGGTAGGAGAGAGAGCGGGAAGAGACGGTAGGAGAGAGAGAGGAGAGTGGAAAGGAGACAGTAGGAGAGAGAGAGAGAGGGGAAAGGAAAGAGACGGTAGGAGAGAGAGCGGGAAGGAGACGGTAGGAGAGAGAGCGGGAAGGAGACGGTAGGAGAGAGAGGGGGGAAGGAGACAGTAGGAGAGAGAGAGGAGAGGGGAAAGGAGACGGTAGGAGAGAGAGCGGGAAGGGAGACGGTAGGAGAGAGAGCGGGAAGGGGGAGACGGTAGGAGAGAGAGGAGAGGGGAAAGGAGACGGTAGGAGAGAGAGCGGGAAGGAGACGGTAGGAGAGAGAGAGGAGAGGGGAAAGGAGACGGTAGGAGAGAGGAGAGGGGAAAGGAGACGGTAGGAGAGAGAGGAGAGGGGAAAGGAGACGGTAGGAGAGAGGAGAGGGGAAAGGAGACGGTAGGAGAGAGAGAGGGAAGGGAGACGGTAGGAGAGAGAGAGGATAGGGGAAAGGAAACGGTGGGAGAGAGAGAGGGAAGGGAGACGGTAGGAGAGAGAGAGGATAGGGGAAAGGAAACGGTGGGAGAGAGAGAGGGAAGGGACACGGTAGGAGAGAGAGAGGATAGGGGAAAGGAAACGGTGGGAGAGAGAGAGGGAAGGGAGACGGTAGGAGAGAGAGAGGATAGGGGAAAGGAAACGGTGGGAGAGAGAGAGGGAAGGGACACGGTAGGAGAGAGAGAGGGAAGGAGACTGTAGGAGAGAGAGAGCGGGAAGGGAGACGGTAGGAGAGAGAGCGGGGAGAAGGGAGACGGTAGGAGAGAGAGAGAGGAGGGAAGGGAGACGGTAGGAGAGAGAGGAGAGGGGAAAGGAGACGGTAGGAGAGAGAGAGGGAAGGGAGACTGTAGGCGAGAGAGCGGGAAGGGAGACGGTAGGAGAGAGAGCGGGAAGGGAGACGGTAGGAGAGAGAGAGGAGAGGGGAAAGGAGACGGTAGGAGAGGGGAAAGGAGACAGTAGGAGAGAGAGAGGAGAGGGGAAAGGAGACGGTAGGAGAGAGAGCGGGAAGGGAGACGGTAGGAGAGAGAGAGGAGAGGGGAAAGGAGACGGTAGGAGAGAGAGAGGAGAGGGGAAAGGAGACGGTAGGAGAGAGAGGAGAGGGGAAAGGAGGGAGAAGGAGACAGTAGGAGAGAGGGAGAGGAAAGGAGAGAGAGAGAGGAGAGGAGGAGAGGGGAAAGAGGAAGGGACGGGAGAGAGCGGGAAGGGAGACGGTAGGAGAGAGAGAGAGGGGAAAGGAGACAGTAGGAGAGAGAGAGAGAGAGAGGGGAAAGGAGACGGTAGGAGAGAGAGCGGGAAGGGAGACGGTAGGAGGAGAGAGCGGGAAGGGAGACGGTAGGAGAGAGAGGGGGAAGGAGACAGTAGAAGAGAGAGAGGAGAGGAGAAAGGAGATGGTAGGAGAGAGAGCGGAACGGAGACGGTAGGAGAGAGAGCGGAACGGAGACGGTAGGAGAGAGCGGGGAAGGGAGACGTTAGGAGAGAGAGGAGAGGGGAAAGGAGACGGTAGGAGAGAGAGCGGGAAGGAGACGGTAGGAGAGAGAGAGGAGAGGGGAAAAGGAGACGGTAGGAGAGAGGAGAGGGAAAGGAGACGGTAGGAGAGAGAGAGGGAAGGGAGACGGTAGGAGAGAGAGCGGGAAGGAGACGGTAGGAGAGAGAGCGGGAAGGGAGACGGTAGGAGAGAGAGGGATAGGGGAAAGGAAAAAGGAAACGGGGGAGAGAGAGAGGGAAGGGAGACGGTAGGAGAGAGAGAGGATAGGGAAAGGAAACGGTGGGAGAGAGAGAGGGAAGGGACACGGTAGGAGAGAGAGAGGATAGGGGAAAGGAAACGGTGGGAGAGAGAGAGGGAAGGGAGACGGTAGGAGAGAGAGAGGATAGGGGAAAGGAAACGGTGGGAGAGAGAGAGGAAGGGGGCACGGTAGGAGAGAGAGAGGATAGGGGAAAGGAAACGGTGGGAGAGAGAGAGGGAAGGGGCACGGTAGGAGAGAGAGAGGATAGGGGAAAGGAAACGGTGGGACAGAGAGAGGGAAGGGAGACGGTAGGAGAGAGAGAGGATAGGGGAAAGGAAACGGGGGAGAGAGAGGGGAAGGGACGGTACGGTAGAGAGAGAGAGGATAGGGGAAAGGAAACGGTGGAGAGAGAGAGGGAAGGGAGATGGTAAGAGAGAGAGAGGAGGGAAGGAGACAGTAGGAGAGAGAGAGGATAGGGGAAAGGAAACGGAGACGGGAGAGAGAGAGAGGGAAGGGACACGGTAGGAGAGAGAGAGGATAGGGAAAGGAAACGGTGACGGTAGAGAGAGAGAGGGAAGGAGACGGTAGGAGAGAGAGAGAGGGGAAAGGAGACAGAGAGGGGAAGGGAGACGGTAGGAGAGAGAGAGGGGGGAAAGGAAACGGTGGAGAGAGAGAGGGAAGGAGACGGTAGGAGAGAGAGGGAAGGAGGAAGGGGAAAGAGAGTAGGAGAGAGAGAGGAGAGGGGAAAGGAGACGGTAGGAGAGAGAGCGGGAAGGGAGACGGTAGGAGAGAGAGAGGAGAGGGGAAAGGAGACAGTAGGAGAGAGAGAGGAGAGGGGAAAGGAGATGGTAGGAGAGAGAGAGGAGAGGGGAAAGGAGACAGTAGGAGAGAGAGAGGAGAGGGGAAAGGAGACGGTAGGAGAGAGAGAGGGAAGGGAGACAGTAGGAGAGAGAGAGGAGAGGGGAAAGGAGACGGTAGGAGAGAGAGAGGGAAGGGAGACGGTAGGAGAGAGAGCGGGAAGGGAGACGGTAGGAGAGAGAGGAGAGGGGAAGGAGACAGTAGGAGAGAGAGAGGAGAGGGGAAAGGAGACAGTAGGAGAGAGAGGAGAGGGGAAAGGAGACGGTAGGAGAGAGGAGAGGGGAAAGGAGACGGTAGGAGAGAGAGAGGGAAGGGACACGGTAGGAGAGAGAGAGGATAGGGGAAAGGAAACGGTGGGAGAGAGAGAGGGAAGGGAGACGGTAGGAGAGAGAGCGGGAAGGAGACGGAGAGAGGGATAGGAGAGAGAGCGGAAGGAGACGGTAGGAGGGAGAGGGGAAAGGAGACGGTAGGAGAGGGGAAAGGAGACAGTAGGAGAGAGAGAGGAGAGGGGAAAGGAGACGGTAGGAGAGAGAGCGGGAAGGAGAAAGGAACGGTAGGAGAGAGAGAGGAGAGGAAAGGAGACGGTAGGAGAGAGAGAGGATAGGGGAAAGGAAACGGTGGGAGAGAGAGAGGATAGGGGAAAGGAAACGGTGGGAGAGAGAGAGGGAAGGGACACGGTAGGAGAGAGAGAGGATAGGGGAAAGGAAACGGTGGGAGAGAGAGGGAAGGGAGACGGTAGGAGAGAGAGAGAGGGAAGGGAGACAGTAGGAGAGAGAGAGGAGGGGGGAAAGGAAATGGTGGGAGAGAGAGAGGGAAGGGACACGGTAGGAGAGAGAGAGGATAGGGGAAAGGAAACGGTGGGAGAGAGAGAGGGAAGGGAGACGGTAGGAGAGAGAGAGAGGGAAGGGAGACAGTAGGAGAGAGAGAGGAGGGGGGAAAGGAGACGATAGGAGACAGAGAGGAGGGGGGGAAAGGAGGCGGTAGGAGAGAGAGAGAGAGGGGAAAGGAGACGGTAGGAGAGAGAGCGGGAAGGGAGACGGTAGGCGAGAGAGAGGAGGGGGGAAAGGAGACAGTCGGAGAGAGAGAGGAGAGGGGAAAGGAGATGGTAGGAGAGAGAGCGGGAAGGGAGACGGTAGGAGAGAGAGAGGAGAGGGGAAAGGAGACGGTAGGAGAGAGAGAGGAGAGAGGAAAGGAGACGGTAGGAGAGAGAGAGGAGAGGGGAAAGGAGATGGTAGGAGAAAGAGAGGAGAGGAGGGGAAGGGAGACTGTAGGAGAGAGAGAGGGAAAAGGAGATAGGAGAGGGAGGGGGAAAGGGGGATGGTAGGAGAGAGAGTGAGGGGGAAGGGAGATGGTAGGAGAGAGAGAGGGAAAGGAGATGATAGGAGAGAGAGGGGGAAGGGAGACGGTAGGAGAGAGAGGAGAGGAGGAGAAAGGAGACGGTAGGAGAGAGAGAGAGGGAACGGAGACGGTAGGAGAGAGAGAGAGGGGGAAGGGAGACGGTAGGAGAGAGAGAGGGAAGGGAGATGATAGGAGAGAGAGAGGGAAGGGAGATGGTAGGAGAGAGAGAGGGAAGGGAGACGGTAGGAGAGAGAGGGGGGAAGGGAGATGGTAGGAGAGAGAGAGGGAAGGGAGATGATAGGAGAGAGAGGGGAAGGGAGATGGTAGGAGAGAGAGAGGGAAGGGAGACGGTAGGAGAGAGCGAGGGAAGGGAGATGATAGGAGAGAGAGGGGGAAGGGAGATGGTAGGGGAGAGAGAGAGGGAAGGGAGATGATAGGAGAGAGAGGGGGAAGGGAGATGGTAGGAGAGAGGGGGAAGGTAGACGGTAGGAGAGAGAGGGGAAGGTAGATGGTAGGAGAGAGGGGAAGGTAGATGGTAGGAGAGAGAGGGGGGAAGGGAGATGGTAGGAGAGAGAGGAGAGGAGAAAGGAGATGGTAGGAGAGAGAGAGGGAAGGGAGATGATAGGAGAGAGAGTGGGATGGAAGATGGTAGGAGAGAGAGGAGAGGAGAAAGGAGATGGTAGGAGAGAGAGAGGGAAGGAGATGATAGGAGAGAGAGTGGATGGAAGATGGTAGGAGAGAGAGGAGAGGGAAGGGGATGGTAGGAGAGAGAGAGGAAGGAGAGATGATAGGAGAGAGAGGGTGAAGGGAGATGGTAGGAGAGAGAGAAAGGAGACGGTAGGAGAGAGAGAGAGGGAACGGAGACGGTAGGAGAGAGAGGGGGAAGGAGATGATAGGAGAGAGAGGGTGAAGGGAGATGGTAGGAGAGAGAGGAGAGGAGAAAGGAGATGGTAGGAGAGAGAGAGGGAAGGGAGATGGTAGGAGAGAGAGATAGGGGAAGGGAGATGGTAGGAGAGAGAGAGGAAAGGAGATAATAGGAGAGAGGGGGAAGGGAGATGGTAGGAGGAGAGAGGAGAAAGGAGATGGTAGGAGAGAGAGAGGGAAGGAGATGATAGGAGAGAGAGTGGGATGGAAGATGGTAGGAGAGAGAGAGAGGGAGAAAGGAGATGGTAGGAGAGAGAGAGGGAAGGAGATGATAGGAGAGAGAGTGGGATGGAAGATGGTAGGAGAGAGAGGAGGGGAAGGGAGATGGTAGGAGAGAGAGGGGGAAGGGAGATGGTAGGAGAGAGAGGGGGAAGGGAGATGGTAGGAGAGAGAGGAGAGGAGAAAGGAGATGGTAGGAGAGAGAGAGGGAAGGGAGATGGTAGGAGAGAGAGAGGAGAGGATGAGAGCATGGGGAGGGAACTGAAGCATGAAAATTCAATATTGGTTGATTACAATTGAATTTTTATTAGAGCCTATTACCAGAGTTTAGGATATAATTAGCCTGTGTGGGGAAATAATAATTGGAGTAAAAGCTATTGATGAACCTGTTAACGTATAAATTGTTTGATTCGTGTGTGTGTAGACCCTGCTAGAGGAGCTGGATGACATCACTCTGAGAGTGGACAGTGTGAGAGACCAGGCCATCATCCTAATGACCAGTAGAGGTCCTGCCTGCAGAGACGTCGTAGAACCCAAACTGGCTGAACTCAACCGCAACTTTCACAAGGTCTCCCAATGCATCAAAGCTGCCAAGGTACAAATACTCTCACAACACTGTTTCACTGTATTACAATCACAACTGTCTAGAGCTGTATCATTCAAACTGTAGATAGATACGTACAGGGGGGTAATTCTCCCTCTTTTGTTTCTGATACCCAGATGTCCACCACTCTGGAGCCTGGGACTGTGGATATGATTCAGCAGATACAACAGATCTCTCAGATCCCTCACCAGATCTCTCAGCTCCAACAGGACCAGATTGCTGAGCTCCAGCAGAGCCAGTCAGAGGAGGCCCTGAGCTCCAGCCTGATGCAGACCTTTGAGGGGGAACTAGAGGCAACACTCAGGGCCCTAGAGGACCAGCAGGACCCCACACACACCCTGGATGATGACAAGGTATATATTATACAGATACCCTCTCTCACTCACTCATACACACACACACACACACACACACACACACACACACACACACACACACACACACACACACACACACACACACACACACACACACACACACACACACACACACACACACACACACACAAATGCACATACAGTGGTTAAGTTTATGACTGGTCAAACAAAGAACACAAAGTGCTATAAGATGTATACAGTGTCACAGACAAACAAGGGTGTGATTGGGCAGTTTGTCCTCGGAGTGTGTTATCAGGGACTTACACCACTCGGTGTAGAGTGGCTGAACAAATCACACCAGCCCAGACCAAGGTCACTGTCAGTCAGGAAGCAGAGTGTCTTACTCCTTCCTGTCTGTCGACCCTCAGCTCTCTGGAAAAGGACTCTTCAAGCAATTTTTGGTTCGGATTCACAGTTGAATACATTTTTGGTTTTTGATTATGGGCGTAATGTTCATTTTCTAACCCTGGAAAACCCTAGTTCAGTTGTTTGATTGAAAGGGAGTCTTTGTTTCCGTGACAACGTTCACTGTGACCCTGTGTGTTGACCGGTCAGATGGATGAGGAGAAGGCTGGCATGGAGGAGCTGCTGAGGAGAGGAGAGGAGGTGCTGCTCCAGACTGCAGATGAGGGGCAGAGGGAGGGGCTGAGACTCCGGCTGCTCCGGCTGCAGGCGCAGTACACCACTCAGAGGGTGAGAGAGAATGATACACAGTCTCTACACTAACTCAACAATCATGTAACATTTATATCCTAGCACCGTAACCACACAATAATGGCATTAACACCAGTACATCACACAGATTGAGGGAGTAAGAATAAAAAACTCTATCAACTACATGTGAGAAAGAGCATAGATACTCAAACCAGCTTTTAATTTGAATATGAAGTGTATTGCAGCATTTCAGATGTAAATGTATTCCTGTCTCGTAGCATTGTAGAGCTCAGTTTTAAGATCTGGAGGACCGGTGGCCTTGGTCATGTTATGCAGGCTCTCTGTTTGCAATGAATTACGCACAGTATGGCCTTGTCTGGTGTGTGCCTGTTTGTGTGTGTGTGTGAGTGTGTATGAGTGTGTATGAGTGTGTATGAGTGTGTTTGAGTGTGTTTGTAATTGTGTTTGTGTTTGTGTGTGTGTGTGTGTGTGTGTCTAAATCCCTATCTTGTCTCTACAGGAGTTTAGGATGCTGAGAGTGAGACAGGTGGAGGTCTCCATGGACGACGACTCTTCTTCAAACAGCTTCACAGAGCAGAGAGACAGACAGGACCTGACTGGAGAGGTGTGTCGCATTCTATACTGAACAAAAATATAAACGCAACATGTAAAGTGTTGCTCCCATGTTTTATGAGCTGAAATAAAAGATCCCAGAAATGTTCCATTCTCATGTTTACTTCCCTGTTCGTGAGAATTTCTCTTTTGCCAAGATAATCCATCCATCTGACAGGTGTGGCATATCAAGAAACTGATTAAACGGCATGACCATTACACAGGTGCACCTTGTGCTGGGGACAATAAAAGGCCACTCTAAAGTTTTGAGGGAGCGTGCAATTGACATGCTGACTGCAGGAATGTCTACCAGAGCTGTTGGCAGGGAATTTAATGTTAATTCTCTGTCATAAGATGCCTCCAACGTCATTTTAGATTTTTTGGCAGTATGTCCAACCAGCTTCACAACCGCAGACCATGTGTAACTACACCAGTCCAGGACCTCAACATCTGGCTTCTTTACCTGCGGGATGGTCTGAGACAAGCCACGATGGCCACTGTGCTCTTCATGGATGAATGCCCCATGGTGGCTGTGGGGTTGTGGTATGGGCAGGCATAAGCTACAGACAATGAACACAATTGAATTTTATTAATGGAAATTTGAATGCAGAGAGATACGGTGACGAGATCCTGAGGCCCATTGTTGTGCCATTCATCCGCCGCCATCACCTCATGTTTCAGCATGATAATGCACAGCCCCATGTCGCAAGGATCTGTACACAATTCCTGGAAGCTGAAAATGTCCCAGTTTTTCCATGGCCTGCATACTCACCAGACATGTCACCCTTTGAACATGTTTGGGATGCTCTGGACCGACGTGTACGACAGCGTGTTCAGTTCCCACCAAATGTCCATCTTCAAATGTCCATTGAAGAGAAGTGGGACAACATTCCACAGGCCACAATCAACAGCCTGATCAACTCTATACGAAGGAGATGTGTTGCACTGCATGAGGCAAATGGTGATACCTTTTTTGTAAGGTATCTGTGACCATATCTGTATTCCCAGTCATGTGAAATCCATAGATTAGGACCTAATGAATTTATTTTCATTGACTGATTTCCTTATACGAACTGTAACTCAGCAAAATCTTTGAAATTGTTGCACGTTGCTTTCTAGATTTTTGTTCAGTATATCACTAGTATTACACATCACTTATTATCTTATTCCCTATGTCCTTTTAATGACCTTGTTTTGTTGTATGGCGTATTTATGACAGTCATATTAAATTTGATATCAAATGTTGACATTTGATGCTTCCCACAGACTCATGTTGTTGTGTTACCTACCGTAGATGAATGTACTGGTTGTAAGTCGTTCTAAGAGTGTCTGCTAAATGTAATTGCAAAATGTCTGATTCACACACGTTTACTTCTTCTAACATAATACCAACTCTTGCCAGCAGATGGAGGCAGAGGACAGGGCGCTCTCTCTCAGTCCCTCAGACTACCTGCTGAATATCAACAAGGTTCTGCTGGCCATGGCCGACAACGAACTGCTGCTCAACTCCTCCGAGCTCAGCAGTGGTCTCTATGAAGACTTCTCCAGCCAGGAGGACACACTGAGGGTGAGAGAGGGAGGGAGGAGGGGAAAGGGGGTAGGGATGAGGGGAGAGAGGGAGGGAGGGAGGAGGGGAAAGGGGGTAGGGATGAGGGGAGAGAGGGAGGGAGGAGGGGAAAGGGGGTAGGGATGAGGGGAGAGAGGGAGGGAGGAGGGGAAAGGGGGGAGGGATGAGGGGAGAGAGGGAGGGATGAGGGGAGAGAGGGAGGGAGGAGGGGAAAGGGGGTAGGGATGAGGGGAGGGAGGAGGGGAAAGGGGGTAGGGATGAGGGGAGAGAGGGAGGGAGGAGGGGAAAGGGGGAGGGATGAGGGGAGAGAGGGAGGGAGGAGGGGAGAGGGGGAGGGAGGAGGGGAGAGAGGGAGGGAGGAGGGGAGAGATAGGTCCTGTAGGTCTGAACGGATACCTCTCAGTCTTTTACTTACGTCCTCCTCTCTCCTCTCCTCCCTCTCTCTCTCTTGTCCCTCTCTCTCTCCTCCTTCTCTCTCCAGAGTATAAAGGAGAGTCTGGAGTGTGTGGGGGAGCAGGTAACGGTAATCCATGAGCGCCAGCCTGATGCCATCCTGGAGGCGTCGCAGAGAGAGGTGGCACAGATAGGAGACGCCCTCACCCAGCTCAACGCAGAGTGGGACCGCCTCAACCGCATGTACAACCACCGCAAAGGGTGGGTGACTCACGGTCAACATGGTTACATAGTACCTGTCAGGTGTTCATACACAATGAGCACGAAAGAGGATAAGGAAAAAGAAATGGGAAACTAAATGCTAATTGTAGCATCACAATAAAGGGAAGAAGAGCAGCTGTAGTCTTTGGTGGTCCAGTATGGCATGTAGTTAGATTACTTGCTGGTTATTACTGCATTGTCGGAACTAGAAGCACAAGCATTTCGCTACACTCGCATTAACATCTGCTAACCGTGTGTATGTGACAAATACAATTTGATTTGATTTGAGCTTGATGTAACACTGATCTGTCAGTGTCAGCCATACACACACACACACACACACAGAGAATGACATCACTTAGTCATGATCTTGTCTCCATCCTGTCTCTGTGCTAGTCTGTCAGGGAGTTTCTAGCATGTGTTACAGAGTAAATGTCCGTTTTCAGATATTGACCACAGACGAGAGAGGATGGAGAGATATGCCAGGGCACGACATGTTGTTTCCTTGGTTAGCTAGCTACATGCCGAATGTATCTGAAATTGCATGATCAATTGATGTTTACTGGTCATGAAAAGCATTCCGTGACTGGCTGTATAACTCTGATAGAGCTAAGTGTGGAATAATCGGAAATGTGTCGTTCTGACTATCCTCTTCCAGACGTGACGATATTAAAACCAAATTGTTATAATATTTATTTAACAATCCCTTGAAAATTGGTCTCTGCCCCACAGCAGCCAAATCGAACGCTCTACAGCGTATTGTGACATCTTATTGATAATGACCTATTCTATCTTTATATAGAGATGGTGGCAGTTCATTGTGAGGTTCATTGGTATTTTCTCCAGTCATTCCCTGGCATCCCACACATTTGCTAGTGTTTAGTGGAAGTCAGGAATGGGGTTTTTCCTTTTCCTTTCTCTTTATTGGAAAAAGAATGAATTACCCAGTGGAAACAACCTAATTCGGATTCCATATTGATTCCAGAATCCACCCACCAACACCCACAGAAGGAAGAATTAATGAATTGTTTAAAAAAAATAAACACGGGCATTGGATAGCATGAATTGATTTATGAATCACTTTATTTATTAATTATTGTTACAGTTATGACATATATAATTTTATTTCTATTTCTATTGTTTTTTTAATTACCATTTTCATTATTTTATTTCTCTTAGCTCTGCATGTTGGATCCCAGAGCCTAAGATTTTCTCTGTACTCTGGTAGTACACAATATCAGGTTTCCCATAATCACACCTGCAACCCTTTACATGTGACTATTAAACACTCTGAATCAGACTCTGAATAAAGGCAAATCACCTGGAGGGATGGTATTTGTTCTCAGGTCTATTTCAAATGTGGGAATCAGTTAGTTCCACTATTGCTCAATGGTTAATACAGGTGTTCACAATGGTTAATACAGGTGTTCACAATGGTTAATACAGGTGTTCACAATGGTTAATAAAGGTGTTCACAATGGTTAATACAGGTGTTCACAATGGTTCATTTGGGAGAAATGTGAATACAGCAATAATTGAGCTTTTATTTAATAAAAATGCCACCCAGTGTTCTCACTATCATCCCCTATCTTTGATAAACACAGATATTAAACTGTTTTTCCAAATGTTGTCGTCCCGTCTCGAGATTTACAAATTGGTCCACACGGAACAAAGCGGGTTTAAAAAGCATTTATCCTCAGTTAACAGACTATTACGTACAGTATCTTACATGCTTCATCAGAAACAACAGCTCCTTGGGCTGTGTTTTCTCTCCATGTACAAGCAGCTTTTGATAGACCAGAGATATGACTATTCTAGTCTGTCTTGGAACATATGGGAATTGGCTCATCAAATGGATTAAAATCCTATTTACCAATCCCACAGCCATAGTAACAACAGGCAACACCTGCTCTGCTCTGTCCGTTCAGCATCACTCGGAGCAGCAGACAAGGCGATCCAATTTCGCCTTTGCTATTCTTATTATCCATGGAACTCCTGCCCCAGGCAATTTGTCAATAGAAGGAAATAACACCTATTTCTCTAAATCTACTGATCACTTCATCTCATTATATGCAGAGGATATTGTACTCTATCTAGACAATGTATTTCAATCACTCCCAAATGCATTAAAGTTCATAGATACATTTTATAACTTAAGATGACGTTGAATTTATCTAACAAAATCAGCCCTACTGCCTCTCATTATATGCAGAGGATATTGTACTCTATCTAGACAATGTATTTCAATCACTCCCAAATGCATTAAAGTTCATAGATACATTTTATAACTTAAGATGATGTTGAATTTATCTAACGAAATCAGCCCTACTGCCTCTCAAGACCCCAATGGAGGACATCTCTACGTATGAATCCCAATCGTTTACCAGTTGAAGTATTTGGGAGTAGATATAGTTCCTTCCTTAGATAAAACCATTGGCAGAAACTTTAACAGAACACTCAATTCAACCTTATCTCAGTAGATGGACTAACATCCCAGTTGCTTTAACCTGCAGAAACTCTATTGTCAAAATGAATATATTGCCACTGTTGAATTTCTGTAGTTCAAAGGTTCCAATGGCTCCCCTTTCTGGCTATTGGGATCAAATTCATAGTGCTGTTTCTGGGTGGGAAGGGAAGATGTGGGCAGGTGGATTGGAACTAAGGGGGGGATCTAAGGGGGTTATCTTTTGTATGCATTTCTATAATTTTTTTTGTACCTATAACCACCTCTCTGAAAAAAATTACTCAACCAAATAAAAAGTTGGCCACGTCAGGCAACCCCAGTTCATAACATGAACCCCAGTTCATAACATGAACCCCAGTTCATAATCCTTAAACAGTTCTGGTGCTTAAATCGTGTCAACCATAAAGTGTGAGGATCCCTACTACACAAATGTATTTGGGAGATGTCCTCATTCAATCAACTCACAATAGATTCCATAAGAATAGAGGCTACAGATTCCAGATCTGCTAGTTTCCACCCTAATGGTTAAGGTTTTTTATTTATTTATTTTTTATTTTTTTACCTTTATTTAACCAGGCAAGTCAGTTAAGAACACATTCTTATTTTCAATGACGGCCTGGAAACAGTGGGTTAACTGCCTGTTCAGGGGCAGAACGACAGATTTGTACCTTGTCAGCTCGGGGGTTTGAACTCGCAACCTTCCAGTTACTAGTTCAACGCTCTAACCACTAGGCTACGCTGCCGCCCCTAGGTTAGGTGTTGGTCTGGTTAAAACTAGTTTCCACCCTAATGGTTAAGGTTAGGTGTTGGTCTAGGTAAAACTAGTTTCCACCCTAATGGTTAAGGTTAGGTGTTGGTCTAGGTAAAACTAGTTTCCACCCTAATGGTTAAGGTTAGGTGTTGGTCTGGGTAAAACTAGTTTCCACCCTAATGGTTAAGGTTAGGTGTTGGTCTAGGTAAAACTAGTTTCCACCCTAATGGTTAAGGTTAGGTGTTGGTCTAGGTAAAACTAGTTTCCACCCTAATGGTTAAGGTTAGGTGTTGGTCTGGGTAAAACTAGTTTCCACCCTAATGGTTAAGGTTAGGTGTTGGTCTAGGTAAAACTAGTTTCCACCCTAATGGTTAAGGTTAGGTGTTGGTCTAGGTAAAACTAGTTTCCACCCTAATGGTTAAGGTTAGGTGTTGGTCTAGGTAAAACTAGTTTCCACCCTAATGGTTAATGGTTTCCACCCTAATGGTTAGGTTAGTTGGTC